>NC_053500.1:80826839-80989616 GCF_905171775.1 Rana temporaria | reverse complement strand
TGGACATATGGACATATTATATAACGATCGATCGATGTAGCAATACAATGTCTTTCAGAATATGTAACTAGTTAGGAGAGGAGACGAGGGTTCACTTCCGCTTTAAGGAAACAATACATTTCCTAAATGATAACTTTGGTAGTAGACATGTGCTACATTACCTTTTCTTTTTAATCTGCAGCCCTGTCATTTTATGAAAATGCAATGCATTATGGCTACCTGAAGGTGTTCTGTACACAGAGGCCCAGATTCAGGTAGATTTTCCCATTAGTTGCACATGTGAAGAGCAGCTGATTTGCTCTGCGCTGGGGCAAATTGGAAAGATTGCCACCTGATTCAGGATTCCTTTTGTCTGCTGACTTGCTCCTTTGTAAGGCAAAAATCAGGGCCTAAGGCAGCGCAAGTGAAAGTGGGTGTGCCCTATGCAAATGATCTTTTTTCCACTCAGCAGTGGTTTGCGCCTATTTTCAGGGCAAATTTTGCCCAACTGCTTGCACTGAGCAAATATAGGGGCAGACCTGCGCAGGTCCTGTGCAAAATTACATCCTGCTTGTTCCACCCCCCCGAGCAAGGTAATTTTGCCCTTTGCTGCGAGATGGCACCTCCCGGCCAAAAAAAAAAAGAGGAAGGCTAATTTTGTGGCAGCGGAGATGGAGATCATGCTGGCGGCACTGACGCGCCATACTGCTGTTCTGTATGGCGCTGAACGCCAAAATACTACCGTAGCCCAAAGGAGGGCAATATTTGAGGCGATAACCTTAGACATTAATGCCCTGGGCTTTGAGGACCGGACTTGGATGGACATCCAGAAAAAGTTCACGGACATGCGGCGTCGCATCCGGGACAAAATTGTCCTCATTAAAAAGCACAGCAGGGGCACCGGAGGAGGACCAGCCTGTTCTGTGCGACTCAATCCGGAGGAGGAGGTCATCTCTCAGAGTCTAGCGCTGGAGCAGGTGGAGGGACTGCCAGGCTATGACTCCACTGTTGGGGACTTGTGGACTGGTAAGTTTTTTGTTTCTCATATCTGCTGTGTATCATGGGAGGGGGTAGAAGTGAACATATGATAAGTATGTTGCTCCAGCAACATTTTTGTTTTGTGTCATCCACAGATGTTGATGATGAGGCTGGGCCGTCGTCGGCTGTAGGGCGACCCACGCCATCCCCAGAACATCATGGGGTGCAGGCAGGCCCTCTGCAGATCCTGGGCATGTTGGTGGAGGATGATTTCGGCCAGAGTCCATCTAGGGAGGAGGAAGTGGTGGAGGAGGCCGTTATCCTCAATCTGGAGGAAGCAGTGTCCCTCCAGGAGGATCCCACCATCCCTGACCGACCCACCACCCCCCGACCATAACATCATCCCCCTCCAGGGCAAGCCCCTCCAGTGTCCCTCCCTCCAGTGTCCCTCCCTCCAGTGTCCCCCCTCCAGTGTCACTCCCTCCTGTGTGACCCCCTCCCCTTCTGCTCCCTCAGTTCGTGCCCCAGCCTCTCCTCCAAGGAAGGCTCTTTCTAAAACTAGGGGTGTACCCTCCAGCCTCCGTGAGGGTCTGCAGGAGGAGCAGGTAGGGTTGCCACCTCATCCCTTTAAAACAGAACACATATGAATTACACAGGTTCTGTGGCTGATTTAATTTAGATAAGGCTCCACTTGAGTTCAATTACCACCTTAATCAGCCACAGAACCTGTGTAATTCATATGTGTTCTGTTTTAAAGGGATGAGGTGGCAACCCTAAGAGCAGGCCCGGCAGACCCACCATATTATAGGGGAGATGGTGGGAGACCTGAGGCGGGTGACGGACAGTCTGGCATCCTCCTCCTCCTCTGTCCAGCAGGCCCTCACCCACCATGCTGACCGGGGGGACCGACAGAATGAGACCCTGGAGGATGTTAGTGGCAACTGCGCAGCCATTGTGACCTGTCTGGTTGAACAGCAGGATGCCACTGCATTATTAACTTCGGAGGTGAGCAGGTTGGCAGGTGTGGTGGAGGCCAACACTGCTGCTGTGCGGGAGGAGGGGAGACTTACCCGACGGCAGTTGAGGATCACCATCACATGGCAGATGAGGATGTTGGGACAGACCAACACCGTCCTCAACCGCCTGGCCAAGGCCATGGAGGGCTTGCAGGCACCACCTGCCAGGAGAGATGAAGTAGGGGTTGATGCTCCCCCCCCCTCCATCCCCACCCCATGCTCCACCACGGCGTCTGAGGAGCCAGAGCCGGGGCACCCCAAGGATGTCCAAAAGAAAAAGAAAATTTATGACCATTTTTTTTTTTTTTGTGGCTCAGATTGTTTTTTGGTTATGCTCAGATTTTGTGTTTTTTTTTTATTGATGCTCAGATTATGAGCTTTTTTTTATTTTGTAGCTGCCCCTGGCATGTTGGCACACAGATGTGAGATCCAGAAAGTGTGGGTGCTCTGCTTGTTCAGCTCGTCCGTCTTGGTGCTGCTGTAGTTGCTCTCCAGCTGACCTGTGGCCATCTGTTGCTAACTTGCCCCTGCTTTTATAAAGTGCAAATTTGCCCCGGCCAAACAGCTTGCGCGCTTTGGGAGCAAAATGCTCCTCACACGCGCAAGTTTATGAATCAGTGGCAGTTCCTCATTTGCATATTTGCTGAGGGAAAACCATGAGAGCGCAAGTTGCTCCCTGAGCAAAATTGCCCCTTAATTGCGCCGGGGCAGAGAAACTGCCTCCGTGCAAAAATGGCACATTTCAGGCTTAGCTTGCTTTCTGGGTCACCCGCAAATTTGCCTGGGAGCAAATCCGTACTTGCGCGGCGCAAATCACACTTGCTCCCGCGCAAGTCGTACCTGAATCTGGGCCACAATGTGTACTGACCACACCCCAGAAACATAATTTCCTGCTTGTGCTATTGGCTCACTGATTTTCCCAGAAGTCTGCCAAAGTCAAATTTATGGCATCTCCTGCAACAAAAATGTCATTTTTGGGGAGATACTCCCAATAGGAACACGTCTAAAATGATGCAGGCCCAGCAGCTTTCCTCATTAGTGCTCTGCAGGTGCAGAGCTGATTGATAATTATGAAACCACTCCAATTAGACTCACTTTCCCACAGGGGCACAGACAAACACACACAGATTTCTTCAGAATAACTGAAGGTAGGAATCTGCAACAAAGTTTGTTAAAATCCTTGAAATGTACATAGATCACCCAGCGGGGAATGTTTTTTTTTTTCAACAAAAGTGGAGTTACACTTTAAGTTGCTTTTCCTGCAATATCAGATTTGACCACAAGATGAAGCCAGTGGTAAATTTACTATTTTTGCAGAAACTAGAAACTGTTCACCTTTAGCAAAGTTCCCATCATTTTTTAGTCCTAGGAAGAGAAACAGGTGCATCCTGGGAATTCTTAGAAACTGAAAGAAGCAACCAGTTATGAGAGCACATGTTGGACTAAAACTTGCATCCCCTAAATGCAGCATCGCTGGTGAGAATTACTTATCGCCATCTACTGCCTAGCTTATTCATTGTACTTATGTATATTTCATATACTGATTATATGTATCTGTATTTGTTTTTTCTCAATAGTTTCACCCACCCAGTTTTGTTAATAAAGCTTCAAAATGACACGCAGTCTGGCTCATTGCAGGGTTTACTTGCCTTTCAAGCTACACACAGGGAAACGTGTAGCAGGGACAGAACAAACGCCTCAGATGTTTAACCCCTTCCCAGCCAGTGTCATTAGTACATTTACAGTGCATATTTTGTAGAATTGATCACTCTATTAGTGTCACTGGTTCCTACAAATAAAATGTGTTCGTGTAGAATTGCCCACCGCAATATCAGTCCCGCTAGAAGTTGCTGATCGCCGCCATTACTAGTATAAAAATAAATAAATATTTAAATTACCAGTATATATATACCATAGTTTGTAGACGCTATTACTTTTGCACAAATCAATCAATATACGCTTGCCGTGTACTCTACGTTTGTCTCTGTTACCGATCTTGGCGTGTTCCCGACCATCCCCGCTTGCTTGTGACCCTGACCTTTGGCGCGTTCTCAACTATCCCTGCCTGCGTGTGACCCTTGACCCTTGGCTTGTTCACTGTTTATCCTTGTCTGCTTGTCACCCCGACCTTTAGCTTATCCTCCTATAGCCGAGCGTGAGCTGGGAGACCCTAGGGGCTGCGACCTGGAGTCAGCTGCAGCAAAGTTCATCCTCACCACTAGAGGCTCTGGCAAACACCTGCTGGCTTTTAGACTCCGCGCCCCAGGGGAATCTCAAGTTCAATCTCCCTGTGGGATCCGTCTTGGCGCCCCAGTGCACCTGCCTTCCTGCACCACCCAGGGTTCCAACCGCAGCAGTCAGCCGTAGGGTCCACTATCATAGCAGTGCACTCCTGACCCAACGTGGCCTCAGGTGACCTGAAAATTTCATTGCAACAACTCAAAATGTTTGTATGGCCCCCAAGTGCTTGTATGCATGCCTGACAACATCAGGGCATGCTCCTAATGAGACAATGGATGGTGTCCTGGGGTATTTCCTCCCAGAACCGGACCAGAGCATCACTGGCCCCTTGAACAGACTGAGGTGCAACCTGGCGGCACCGGATGGACCGAAACATAATGTCCCAGAGGTGTTCTTTTGGATTTAGGTCAGATAAGCGTGGGGACCATTCAATGGTATCAATTTCTTCATCCTCCAGGAACTGGCTGCATGCTCTCGCCACATGAGGCTGGGCATTGTAGTGCACCAGGAGGAACCCAGAATCCACTGCACCAGCGTAGGGTCTGACAATGGGTCCACGGATTTCATCCCGATATCTAATGGCAGTCAGGGTGCCATTGTGTAGCCTGTAGAGGTCTGTGCGTCCTTCCATGTATATGCCTCCCCAGACCATCACTGACCCACCACCAAACCAGTCATGATGAACGATGTTACAGGCAGCATAAAGTTCTCTGCGGTTTCTCCAGTCCCTTTCACATCTGTCACATATGCTCAGGGTGAACCTGCTCTCATGTGTGAAAAGCATGGGGCACCAGTGGCGGACCTGCCAATTCTGGTGTTCAATGGAAAATGCCAAGCGAGCTCCACAGTGTCCGGCAGTGAGAACAGAGCACACTAGAGGACGTTGGGCCCTCAGGCCACCCTCATGAAGTCTGTTTCTGATTGTTTGGTCAGACATTCACACCAGTGGCCTGCTGGAGGTCATTTTGTAGGGCTCTGGCAGTGCTCATTCTGTTCCTCCTTGCACAAAGGAGAAGATACCGGTCCTGCTGATGGGTTAAGGACCTTCTACGGCTCTGTCCAGAATCTCCTAGAGTAACTGCTTGTCTCCTGGAATCTCCTCCATGCTCTTGAGACTGTGCTGGGAGACATGGCAAACCTTCGTATTGATGTGCCATCCTGGAGGTGTTGGACTGCCTGTGCAACCTTTATAGGATCCAAGTATCGCCTCGTACTACCAGTAGTGACACTGACACTAGCCAAATGCAAACCTAGTGAAAAAAAGTCCGAAAAGACTAGTAGGGTAAAAAAAAAACGTCAAACACCACATGAAAAAACATTACTGTTTTGGAGGTTGTCTCATTGTTGCCCATCTAGTGCACCTTTTTGTTCATCAGTTTCAGCTGCTTTGCTGTTAATTGAAATTAACAACCCCCTCTGTATACACCCCTCCCTCTCTGCTACTTAACTGACCAGATCAATATCCCTGGAGTTCTGATTCAAAAGTGTTCCTTAAGTTTTTTTGAGCAGTTTATATACAAAGCTGGGATGTATATATATTGAATACACTGGGGTAGATTCAGATAGATCAGCGGATCTTTAGATCCGCGTAATCTATCTTATTTACGATCCACCAGCGCAAGTTTTTGAGGCAAGTGCTGTATTCAGAAAGCACTTGCCTCTAAAGTTGCGCCGGCGGATCGTAAATCCCCCGGCGGAATTCAAATTCCGCGGCTAGGGGGAGTTCTGCGCATGCGCCGCCGGCTAAATTTCCCAGCTTGCATTGCTCCAACGTGTACGTAAATTACGTCCATCCGTATTCGCGAACGACTTACGCAAACGACGTAAAAATTTAAAACTCAGCGCGGGAACGACGGCCATACTTAACATAGGATACGCCGCATATAGCAGGGGTAACTATCCGCCGGAAAAAGCCGAACGCAAACGACGTAAAAAAAAGCGAGGGGCGGGCGTTCGTTTCTGAATCGGCGGATCTCCTCATTTGCATATTCGTCGCGTATACAAATGGAAGCGCCACCTAGCGGCCAGCGGGAGATTGCAGCCTAAGATCCGACGGTGTAAGTCACTTACACCTGTCGGATCTTAGGGAGATCTATGCAGAACCTGATTCTATGAATCAGCCACAAAGATCCGAACGTCGGATCTCAGAGATACGACGGCGTATCTCTATCGGAATCTACCCCACTGAAGCTAACTGAATCAACTGCCTGCCTGAAGTATTTTAGAAACAGTACACCAGGAACAGTCTGCAGTGAGATCTAGCTAAACTGGTGTAACAGTAGGAGCTGCTGTGACGGTAAAATGGACCCAGGGTATGCACACTATGCTCTGTATGCATACAGAGCATAGCTGTGGACTGGAGAAGACTGCTTTTGCAGCTTTCTCCAGGCTATGTTCATTACCAGCAGGGTGTGTGTGCTCAGGTGAGCACAGCCCTTTATAATGAGTGTTCTGCTACAGAAAGCCAGGTGGGCTAGCATTTTTCTGTTGTGTATTTCATGGAGAAGAACCCCCTGCGTGGGAAAATGTTTGTTTGGACTTATTTTTGCATTTTTAATAAAAATGGGCTGCCATGCCCTTAAACATAGTTCCTGGCTGGAGTGAATCGCTGAAAAAAAACGCCCATACCACGAGAGCTAATAACCCCCAACCTTACAAGTGGTGGATTTAGCGGGCAGAAAACGGTGAAATCCGGGTCCTTGCTCCACAGTGAAGTTCACGTCAGGAACTGTTGGCTGTGTGCGGAAGTGCAGCCAGGCAAAAGACATTGCGTGTTGCAGGTGGTATACCTGTGAACAAAAAGTCATTTTTTTTTTCTCTCTGCAGTGAACTACTGCATAATCTGTGTGTGCGCGCAGGTGAGAAGAACCTGCAAGAGAAAGGTAACTACCTTAAAGAGACAGTGCTCCAATTTGTTGCTGAACTGTGCAAAGTTTTTTTTGGAGTGATTGTGAGTATGGGGCGATCAAAACGCCAAAAGGAAGCAAGGATGGCTGAGATGATAGATGGAGCTCTGAGGCTGGAGGGGTTGTTACCGCCTGATCGAACCCCATACATGCCTGAAAAGAGTTTTCCCAGTGAAAAGAGGGCTGCTGTTGTCCCTAGCAACCCTGGTGCAATGAGTGCAAAGTTGGCTAGTGTGGAGCGTCCACCAGCGTTTGAATCTGCAGTGGATTGGTGCAAACGACACCTGGCAGGATTGGACCAAGCTAAAGTGGAAGGCAAGCCAACCTTTGATAAAAAGAGAGATCTCCCAACTGTCCATGCCTGGGAGAGGGGTGTTGCCCCTGGCAACGCTGCCGCAGTTAAACCAGCAGCTGTTGTGAAAATTGTGAAAGTGACACAGCTTGAGACAGGGTCCAGCAGATGCAGTGTGGGAAACCCTGACAAGACAGGAAACCAAGTGCGCTGTTTGCGGTGCAGCGAGTGGGGGCATGCAGTCTCCAAGTGCCCTTTATCCCTGGCTCCAATGCAAAGTTACCTAGCAAAACAAAGGTCTGCAAAGCCTGTGTTATGTGCCAGAAGAGAGGCTGACCAAAAGCCAGGATGGAGAGTGGTTGCCCATAGCAACACAGAGGAGACCAGTCGGGCTGTCTGTGGACCATGGGGTGTGCTTGCCAGCAAGGGTCGTGACAAGTGGCTTCCGGAGGAGCCAATACAGCATGTTGGAGAGAACCAGCAAAGCTCTGCAGGGAGAGTGCGATCTCCCATGACAACAAGAGTGGAAGTTGTGCCTGGAGAGAGGAGCTGCAGGAGAGATTTGCCTCAACGTCCCCACAAAGAGCCCTGTGCGTTCTTGCCAGCTGGGAATCATCAGGAGAGAAACGCACTGGAGAAAAGTCGCCCTGTTCCATGTCTGGAATGTGGCCAGCTGGGGCACGAAATGTTGTCTTGCCCTAGATTCTGGGGTGCACCTGGAGGTAATCTCCAGGGAAATTCATGTATTGGAGTTGGAGGTTGCCATGGACAACTGCGATGTCACTCTGGTGGCACAGAAGGGAACTGTACCACGTAATGGTAATGTCTGCTAGTACTAAAAATGTGCAGGTAAATGGTGGGTTAACACAACCTGTGAAAAATGAAAGTTTGTGTGAGCAGTCCACTCACCCTATGTGTAATCCAGTTGGTAAAGGGTTAAGTCAGATGGCCAAAGCTGAAGGTACACAGCTGAGTGTGTTAGCGCTCCCAGAGCAAGGTGGTGATGGTGTATTGCATTTTGCCTTGTTTGATGAAGCATTAGCAAAGAGTTATAGCATGTTAACAAAATGTGATTTATCTAGTGCTGACAAAGGTACTGGTTGTGATGCAGAATCTCAGGTGCCTCCTACAGCAGGTGATGAGGTACTGCTGAGTTCTCCTAATGGAAGTACAACAGATTGGGACAGTTGGGCCAAACAATTACTAGCCCTGTTAGACAAGGCGATGTTGGGCGACAGGGGTGTGAATGCAACCACTGCTATGCCAGACAGGGAGATTGCAGAGCGACCAATGGTTGACAGTGCGTTGGTCCCTGCAAGGGTTGTTTCCCTCCAGTCAGAAGGACCAGATCAGGGCGCATGCATAGCAGATGTGGTGTTCACAGCCCAGCCGCTGAATGTCAAGTGTCAAGGCGACAACGTGACAAATATTGACTTGCAGAGGCTCATTGTTGAGTTGGAGGTGATGAGTGGGAGACATGCGTCTGACAGTGTTCCAGGGGAGCCTCCGGCTGTGATGGCTACCTCCAGTGGGGTGGAGGCCCCTTTAAATGTCTCGGACCCCCAAACTGCAGTGAATGAGCCCCTCCATGTCTCTAATAAGGTTAAGGTCCCCAAAAATGTTTGGCATATTGATGTGGAGTGTGTAGAAATGACAGATATGCTAGTGGATTTGCTTGAACTGGTGAAAGCACAGTCCTTGTATACCTGGGTGCCTCCATTACAGTCGGCGGTGGTGGTACTGCGTGGTACCAATGGATGGAGCCAGGTAGTGCAACCTGTGCCGGTTAAAATTAGTCACCAGTGGAACTGGTTAGTACGGTGCTTTCTGATAGTGTGGCAAGTGATCTCCCGGTTTCCTGTGAGGGCGATTCCGCATACAGTTCAGTACGCAAGGCGCTCTGGGGGGCTGCTGGAGATGTCAGAGGTCTCTCCGCCTGATGTGGTGATGGACATATCTGCTAGTGCGGTCCGAGGTGCGGCTGAGCAGTGTTTAGTAAATGGCGTGGATACTGCCTCACCTGTTAAACCTCCTAAGAAGGAAGGGCCAGATATGGATGCAGCAAAAGCAGATATTTTGTCTCTCACCTATAAAGAGGTACAAGATGGGGTACCCGGAGACACTCTCAAATATAGAGTGGAGAGGAACAAACATTGTGACATGGAAAAGTGTGAGCTGGCAAATATTGGTACTGCTAGGAATGGGTCATGCGTTGTTCAATGTCAGTTGTTAGGACAACTGCCCAAAGAGATTTGGACAACAGGTGAAGTGAAGCCTTGTGAAGGTCCCATAGGGGATAGCTGCTCACCTGTGTGTTGTCCCTCCTTGGGCCTGGTCCTAACAAACCCTGAGCAAGAAATGACTGACACTATTGGTAATTGGAGAAAAGGTGGTTCCTCATCAGGCATAGTGTCTGGAGCAGGTTCCTTACAGAATCCAGAAATTGAGTTTAAAGGAAGTAGCAGGAAAGGCAGGGGGCCACCAGAAAATAAATGTGAGTTCAGGAACCCCAAGGACAGAGGGAGTAGACTGGGGATACAGAATGGTAGGACCCCGTTCCGATCCAGGGTAGGGCGTGCCTGGAAACGCACCCGAAAAAAAGATTGGGCCTACGCAGCGCACAGCTGGTGCAGAGGTGCCTCAATCAAGGATTCGGGCTTGTGTGTTCCGCCCCCTATGGGTTTGAAACAAGGGGGGGAGGTATGTAACAGTAGGAGCTACTGTGACGGTAAAATGGACCCAGGGTATGCACACTTGAGATGTGCAAAACTACAGAGCATAGCTGTGGACTGGAGAAGACTGCTTTTGCAGCTTTCTCCAGGCTATGTTCATTACCAGCAGGGTGTGTGTGCTCAGGTGAGCACAGCCCTTTATAATGAGTGTGTGGGAAGACCTCATGGCTCCCAGTTGGAGACCACTCCACAGTAAGAGACAGGAGGTCTCCAGGAATCAGAGAGGCTGTAGGAGACAGCCAGAACCTTGTGTAGACGCTGAAGGGAAGCCGTCCACGTTGAGGAGTCCGCTGGTCTGGGTGACCAGGACAACGCACAGAAGTTCTGCTACAGAAAGCCAGGTGGGCTAGCATTTTTCTGTTGTGTATTTCATGGAGAAGAACCCCCTGCGTGGGAAAACGTTTGTTTGGACTTATTTTTGCATTTTTAATAAAAATGGGCTGCCATGCCCTTAAACATAGTTCCTGGCTGGAGTGAATCGCTGAAAAAAAACGCCCATACCACGAGAGCTAATAACCCCCAACCTTACACTGGATACAGAATATATATGTAGCGGGGTCACACTATCATGGACTACGATAGCCTGAATCCCCACTGGAGCTCCAGTTACATTTTGTACATACATGTTTATATTTCTTTAAGAGCAATGCATTGTGGGATCGGAAGTACCAGGAGTTATGGACTCCATTGACATTTAGCAGGAACAGACTATACTTCCCACAATACCCTGCCTTCTTGGAGCACATGACACCTCCGCACAGCCTTATGGGAGAGGTTACTTAAAGGCAGGGAGGAGCTGATTTCTCTCTCTCTCTCGGGACCTGCCTCTTCTCATCTGTGGAGCTGTGTAGAGCTCCACAGCATTGCTGCTAGGCCTGAAGCCTGGACCTGGACTTCTCAGGAAGATTAACAATCCAGAAGGAAGCAAGACCACTATACCCAGCTCGTGTTCCAGGAGATCGGAGAGGCCGCCCAACTGACAACTGAAACAGTGGAGAGCCTGATGCCGAGATCCTTGTGCTGTGGAGCAGTGATCTACCAACGCGCCTTTTGAGAAGAACTCAGGCGGATCGGGCCTGTCAGGTGAGAGAGCACATGCTCAACTTCCAATCCTCCTTTCCAGACAGTTAACTTAGTGCCACCCTACAAGCCTGAGACACGTGTTTGGCCTCTAGCTGAGACTTAGAGGCCCTTTAACTTTATAGTTATTATACAGAAGTGACTGACGCTGACAAGCGATCAGTTCACCAACGTTGCTGTTCATGATCCTTTGTTTGACTAACTTCTTTTCATCGTTTACCATTTGCGGATTATAAATTAATGTGCACCAACCGGCCGCAACGTGGACTTTAGTCTTGAGACGTTTCTTAGCTGTTTTGCAGGACTGCTCGCTAGGGGGAGCTCCCGGGCATAGATTGCTTACACTAGTTTAGTTTAACTGAATGGTACCATTCTTAGCTCAGATATTTTCATTATTGTTATTTACTGATTCCCGCAAGGGCCCTTGCAGAATCATATTGTGTCATTGCATAACAATTGTTTACTTGTGTTTCAAACCCATATTTGCTTTCGCTAACCTATTGTGAGGGGTTAGCTCGGTAGCGGGGTGTGTGACCCCTTGGATGGGTTCACCACACACTAAATTTCTACAGACTGGCAGTCAAAGACGGTTGAAAACAAAGTTTCTGGTTTATTTTTCCATCTTGCTGGAAAACAATTGCAAGCATCCAAACAGCATAAACAAAATTAAATAATTAATAAAATAAACTCTAGCCACGTTGGGCGTCTACCTTCCACACAGGAACCTATCTATGAAGTCTAACACAGCCTACTGCTGGATAGACAGTGCTGCTCCTACAGCACAACACAATAGTCTTTTGATTTTTATCACACAGAAAAATCGATGGTCTCCTCACCTCTCCAGGAGACATTCAGCACTGGGCTTTTTCACACAGAAAGCCTCAGCCTGCAGCTCATTAGTGGTTATCCTCTGGGCTACTTTATAGAGGCCTTTAATTGCCTCACTCTGAACAGCTGGAGTCTTCCAACGGGCCTTAGCCTTCCTGGCTATTTCTGGCAGCCGACGCCCAATAATGATTGGTGTATTTTCTAACAAGGCAGAAATGTATGTCCCAACTGTGACAACACCCACAGATTTACCTGACTTCCTGTCACACTATATAAAGTAAAACTTATCTTCTTTGGTTTAAATATATTGACTGTGTGGAGTGTACTTTTCTCACCTGGAGGGACCATCCATTAAAGCAGGTAATACTGTTGATATACTGTAATTTCATGCTGTGTGCCTGCTATTGTGACCCCAGCCAAGCAGAAGTCACAATACACCCACCAGGTATCTGATGTGTCAAGGGAGGGTTTGAGCCAGTTAAATAGGGGTGAGCCAAGCAAAGAGAGAGAGTAGATCCCAAACCAACCAGCGGCTCCTCCGGGGGCAGCGCTACAAATATATATACACAAAACCGGGATGCATGTATATTCTAAATACACTGAAGCTAACTGATTCAACTGCCTGCTCAAAGTTAATGAAAATAAATGACACACTCTCTCTCTCTATCTATCTATCTCTCTCCACGCCAGCAACACACTACACAGGGCTCTCTTCACTGACGGCGCTGTGATTGGCCCAAGCATACGGGTTATAGTGCATGCTTGGCCAATCATCAGCCAGCAATGCACTGCAATGACACAGTGCAATATGGGCCATGACGCGCCGCTCGAATTTGGCGCAAACGGCCCATAATGTTCGATCTTTGTCAAATGATCTAAGAGCCGATGTTCGACTCCAACTTGATGCTCATCCCTAGCATAGACCAGACTGCCAGTGTGTGAGGTGTCCTGGACGACACAAAGTCCAATGTCTATATTGAATTAATTTAGATATTACTGCATAAGCAAAATTGCAGGAGTTCTTTCAAAACCTGCCATACTAGCCATAAATTATCATTATACTGTTTTCTTACTGCCAGAATGTATTTCAGGCCATTTGTTACAGCATGTATGAATACCTGTTTGTTATTCTAGAAGTTCTTTTCATTCGCCCTGTTTTATAATGCAGCTGTAGTTCACACAGTGACCGCTGACAACAAGCACCAGCTGGGAGGCACGAGCTCTGTGTGGAATATCTGGCCGCCCAAGCCACTGGGGATTGGTCCCGCCCCTCCCGGATCCGGAGAGGGGATTGGATAACTGTCCGCTAGTGACAAAGGTGAGGGACATCTTCCATCTGATGTTCTCTCCAGTACTTCTGCTATCTTAGCATCAGAACTCTTGTTGCGCATGCGCCGGCTGAAGCATGTGCGGTGTACATACGGCCGGCTTGAGTGACATCAGACGCATGTCTGACGTACTCAAGCAGGGTGTACAAAATAGTGAGGCTGGGACGCCGTTCCTCAGATGCGTTGGGTACAGTGTTGTCCAGGACACCTTACACACTAGCAGCCTGGTGTATGCTTGATGCGGATGTGCAGGAGGACTAATCTATTTTAAGGGTAGGTACCTTCAGGCCTAATGCCTAGGGTTTTGGCTGTTCCATTTTTTACCACCCTGCTTACCCCTCTGTTATTAGATCCATTATACTGAGATCTCTTCAATCATTATAGCAGTTGTCTGCAATTGTGAAGACACTCAGATATTCTGCTCGCAGTCCCACTTTGTTTGAGGTAGACTTTATTATATTTATGTTGCATATTATTTAAATTTATCATTTTGTATATACATTGACTCCCAGCGTCAGCTGGTTGTGCAATTTATATATAAAATTGTTTTCACCATTATAGAGTGACTCCCAACATATTAAAAAATCTGCATCCATACCTCAAGGTTGCCATATAATTATCCAGTAACTGCCGATGTGAGTATGGGCATAGTTGTCATATGTTTATGTTCACTATTACCCTTAGTACAGCAAATTGCCATATTATTCTATATACATCTTCTATTTATTTGTAGTTACCAGGCGCACCCCCATATTCCAATTACACAGGGAGGGGTGTGTGTCCCTAGCTGCTGCACATTTAGAGCATGGGCGAATCTTAAGGTTCTCTAATGCACCATTTATTGGTGAGTTCACATGTATATACTTATGTATATGTAGATGCCAATATGTATTATCATGTATTGTATGTTTCATATTATATTCTAATTGAAGCCTGTTCTTTCAAAATTTAAAAGCTCCTGAAGAAGCAACATTTCTAGTCGCATAACATGTAGAGACAGTTTAAACTCTTCAAGGATCATTTGGAAATACCCAGTAGATACTCTTTGTTCAGAGTGGGCTTTGTTTCTTGATACAGCCCAGCAGCAAGTATATACCGTATTTGCCGGCTTATGAGACGACTGGGCGTATAAGACGACCCCCTAATTTTCCAGCTAAAATCTTGGTTTTGGGATATACTCTCCGTATAAGACGCCCCCCTTGCTTCACTGTGCCATTACATGCCTCACTGTACTGTGCCATTACATGCCTTACTGTTCCCGTGCCATTACATGTCTCACTGTTCCCGTGCCATTAAATGCCTCACTGTTCCCGTGCCATTAAATGCCTCACTGTTCCCGTGCCATTACATGCCTCACTGTTCCCGTGCCATTACATGCCTCACTGTTCCCGTGCCATTACATGCCTCACTGTTCCCGTGCCATTACATGCCTCACTGTTCCCGTGCCATTACATGCCTCACTGTTCCCGTGCCATTACATGCCTCACTGTTCCCGTGCCATTACATGCCTCACTGTTCCCGTGCCATTACATGCCTCACTGTTCCCGTGCCATTACATGCCTCACTGTTCCCATGCCATTACATCCCTCACCTGGACGATCCCTTACCTTATCCCTGACATGCAGTCTCAGTCAGATTGCGGGTGTCCATTGTTTAAAATCGGCGCCTCCACCTTGTGCTGTTCCGTGATAGGCGGAACACTCAGTTTCCCAGCAGTGCCTGTGTTTAGTGTTCCGCCTATCACGCATGTCCTCTTGTCCGAGACTGAAGATGAGAAGACAGCCGTGATAGGCAGAACACTGAACAGAGGCGCTGCTGGGAAACAGTGTTCCGCCTATCACGGAACAGCACCACGAGGAAGCGCGGCTTTTGAACAATGGACGCCTGCCGCGCATACAGGTAGCGGCCTATAAGATGACCCCCGACTTTTGAGGGAAAATTTGAAGTACAAAAGGTCGTCTTATACGCCGGAAAATACAGTACTGTATTCACTGGAATTTGTTTAGTTTAATTTAGTTTATTTGTTTTTGAACAAATACCAACTTTTTAGATGATTCAAATTAAATCAAAAATATTGATCCAATTTCTGTGTGAAGAATAGTTGTTTGTTAAGGAGCTATAAACAAACCAGTCATGGCATTATTTTTTTCTTTTTTAAACAGCTTTAGGGTCCCCCCAAAGGGGAACCCAAGGCCAAAATTTAAAACAACAACAGTGTGGGGTCGTCTCAAATTCAAACTAGACCCTTATCCGAGCATGCAGTCCAACAGGTCAGGAAAGAGAGGGGGATGAGTGATTGCCCACCCTCCTTAACCAAACCAGGCCATATGCCCTCCACATGGGGGGTGCTTTGAGGCAGGGGGGCTTTCCCCCAAAGCACCTTGAGCCTGTGTTGATGGGGATAAGGGCCTCCTACCCACACTCCTGGGCAGTGGTTGTGGGGTTCTGCAGGCAAGGTGCTTATCAGAATCTGAAAACCCCCTTTAACAAGGGGAGCCCCAGATCTGCCCCCATGTGAATGAGTATGGTGTACATTGTACCCCTATTGATTCACCAAAAAAGTGGTTTCAAAACACCAATCAAAATCCAACGCCAATCAAAATGAATGCCACTGCTGCCAGTCTGAAAAAAAGCTCCTCACTCGTCGCTTGCCTTCCGACATCTGACATCTCCAGCTCCCACCAGCATTTAAAAAAGGGGTGGGTCACAGGCGACCCCAGCCCTTTGTTTATATACCGTCGGCACTGGGAACCGGAGCTGTCAGTTGGCGGGTGCCTAGCGATGCTAAAGACAAAGGGGCGGGCCCGTTTCTTAATTTCTGCTCCTGTATTACTTGGGTACAGGCAAGTATCTTACCAATGTTAACTGTTCCTTTATTAAGAACTAAAACAAAATATTATCTAGTTGGGGCATAGATCTCAGCTTCAACTGTTTGGTTTGCTAAACACCGGGTATCTTAAAGCATAATTAAACTTAAAAAATAAAAAAACACTGACAGGTAGGGTTTTTATGAAAGAAAATACCCTATTGGTCTCTTCTGTTGGAAACTCTCTCGCTACCTCTTAGTGTTTATACTGTATGCACAAATGCATATACTACAGTGTTTCTCAACTCCAGTCTTCAAGGTGCCCCAACAGGTCATGTTTTCAGGATTTCCCTCAGATGAAATGGCTGTGATAATTATTTGGAAAGCCTGAAGCCATGACCTGTTGGGGCGCCTTGAGGACTGGAGTTAAACACCGATCTACTATACCACTCCTCGCCACGATGCACATGTGCGTGACACACAATTGGTCTTAGGTTAGCTCTCTGCAGCTTTTCAGGAGTCATTATTTATCTATTCCTGAAATGACTGTAGCAGTAGAAGCTGAAAATGGTAAAGTTGAATGGGAATCCCCAAAACATTTAGGTCTATGTGCTGAGCTGGAAATTATAGCTGCAAGTTTTCTGTAGGAGTATTTAACTACTGTAATAGACCATGGGGCTGGTTCCAATCATTGTTTTCCACCATGCTAAAATGTCATATCTTCTACAGTACATAGTAACTTCATGAGATGATCAAACACTAACTTCATGTGATAGCTGAATGAGTAAATTACTTCTCAATTAGTTTTGTTGACAAAAGCTGTATATTAGTTATTTTTTAATGTGGCTTTTAGCTAATCTAATTATAGACACACTGAGAATTGTGGTAGCTTATTTCCCAAATGGTTTCCTTTCTCATTTTTTTTCTAAATCTGTCCTATTCTCCTTGGCATTTTTCAGCTCTTGTTAGGTTAAGTGTTTATAAATGTCATGTGTTATGTTTGGTCTACTAACTCTATAGATCTGTAATTAGGACCACTCAGACCTATAATAAGAAGCACAACAGTATGCTTTATGCAACATATCAAAGGGCTTAGTATTTACTTCTTTAGAATATGTAGTACATAACATGCCTGTACTAATATAATAATGTCACCAGAAAAATTACTGATTACTGCTTTATTTAACGAAATAAAGAGATGATAGTCACCGCTTGTCAGGAACGTTACTTACCGAGGCCGAGATGCCAAGGGCGGCTCACCTTTGCGACTCGATGCGATCCACCCGCTGGAGTTTGAGACAGAGGGAAGGACGCACCAAGAGGCACCGGGTCCAGTGGCAGGAGGGAATCCAAGGTGGACCGGGAACTGGATAGCCGAAGATCACTGGAGGCTGTTCAGAAGCACACAGGAAATAGTCTAAACAGAAGGTGCCCACGGGAAACAAGGTTGAAGATAATACCAGGAACGAGCCGGGGTCAGGGGCTGAAGCAAGCAGAATATCCAAAGTCCAAAGCCAAAGGTCAGGGAATAAAGAGATCAGGTAGTCCAAGTCCGAGCCGGGGGCAAAGGGTTACAGAAAGCGACAATCCAAAAGCAGGCCAAGGGTCAGGTAAACAAGATATCCAAACAAGGTTTTCAGCAGCAAGGTAAATCCAGAAGCTGTAACGAACCAGCAATTTGCAAGGAGGAAGGGGCTGGCTTAAATAGGCCGCTCAGGCCACTGATTGGTCCGAAGTAGCACAAGTTCAGAACCAGGCTCCGACGGACAGCAAGAAGAATATCACTGAGCAGTGGCTCAGAGGCAAAGACCTGGACCAGCAACGGAGAGGCCCTGGGTTCAATTCCACCCAGAGCCAACTGGGGGACGACCACGCCTCGCTGTCTGTTTGGCACGGTAGCGATCGTGACACCGCTCCAATAAGGTATGTGGATGAATCTGTATCCTCTCAGAGAAACCCAGGTGCCAGCAATGCACAAAGCAATTGTAGAAAGAATTGTTTGGACAGCCGCACTCCGGAAAAACCTCCTTGGTGCCATTTATTGGTAAAAGTATTCAAACACCACACTTCACAGCAAAGACAGGGGCATACAGCTGACGTTTCGCACTATCAATCTATGAGTAAGCACTGATTGATAGTGCTAAACGTCAGCTGTATGCCCCTGTCTTTGCTGTGAAGTGTGGTGTTTGAATACTTTTACCAATAAAAGGCAACCGAGAAGGTTCTTCCAGAGTGCGGCTGTCCAAACATTTCTTTCTACAATTACTGCTTTATTTAAAGCGGAGGTCCACACAAAAAGTGAACCTCCGCTTTTCGGAAACCCCCCCCCCCCCTCCACTGTCACATTTGGCACCTTTCAGGGGGGAGGGGGTGCAGATACCTGTATAATACAGGTATTTGCAACCACTTACAGAAATAGTAAGTTACTCCCCTTTCCACCTCCCCCCCTGCTGTCTTCTGGGAAAAACACTGGTCCCAGGAGACAGCTCGCGCATGCACAGTAGGGAACCGGGCAGTGAAGCCGCAACACTTCACTTCCTGATTCCCTCACCCAGGATGGCGGCAGGGGCAGCCGAGAGATGAGTGATTGCTCGGCCTCGGCTGCCGACATCGTGGGCGCACTGGACAGGTAAGTGTCCATTTATTAAAAGTCAGCAGCTGCAGTATTTGTAGCTCCTGGCTTTTAAAAAAAAAAATTTGGGTGGCCCTCCGCTTTAAACAAGGCACAATATGCAGGGGTGTACTGGGGCAGAAGAATAAAGGGGAAGAACAGATACAACATCTATAGCAGTGGTTCTTAACCTTGTTGGAGGTACTGAACCCCAACAGTTTCATATGTGCATTCACCGAACCCTTCTTAATTGGAAAAATAAAATATGATTTTTTCAAATTCAAAACATAGGTATATATTTAGATATATATTTATACATAGGTGCACAAAATGAACAAAACCATTAAAGAACAAAACCATTAAGAACAAAGAACAAAACCATTAAAACATGATTTTCACACAAAAACAAAAACACAATAATGAATATTTACTGCAAATCAGTGTGACTTCTGCTGTTGTCTTTCAGAGACCAGTTCAGAAATGCGCGGCTTTACCTTGGCAAGTGCCACTCTCATGTCATTTTCGCAACAAAGTCTGTTCCTTTTCTTCGTTTTTATGTCCAGCATCCTCGAAAAGGATTGCTCGCAAAGATATGTTGTAACAAACGGTATGAAACTCTCCAGAGCTTTCTTAGCAATAACAGAGTACGTTACCATTTGTTGACACCAAAACATTGAGAGCGTTGTTGTTCTGAAGAGTTGCTGTTGAACCTGGCTCTGCTGAAGTTCAATGATTTCATCGAGGTATTCATCATTGACATCTGAGAAAAAGGGGGTTGGTAGGTGGTGGCGCCTGCTGTGTAGATTATACTTTATTTGTGCTGATGCTAATAAAGTGAAATATAAAGTGAAATATGTAAATACTTCTTAGATTACATTAAGTGAAAAAATATATACAAATGAAAATAAAAATATGAAATATATATATTAGTAAATAAATGTGTCACATATAGATCTGGTAATGCTCAATACATGCATAAAGTCCATATGATATTGCATAAAGTCCATAAAGTGATTAACGTGCTGAATAATTAATTTTCTAAAGATATATTGCTGTATTATAAAGTGCTGATTAATCCGTGCAAAAGGTGCTGCATGGCACTCTTAATAGAATTTCAGGTGATTCACTCTGTGCACCCTTCCTCTGTGTTCAGGTGTTTCCCGCACTCACCAGATTAAAATCCCCTCCTGGGGATCCACAGTGTACGCCCTGTGCTGCGCTCTGGCAAATGTTTGCTTGTTCCCCTGTATATGGCCTTTTTTTCCAGAAGCCACTCAAAAGAAGGAAGAAAGGATGCCCAAATAGTGTGATACCGTTTAAAAACCGATGTTTATTAAATAAAATCACTGGGTACTCACAAACGGTATCACACTATTTGGGCATCCTTTCTTCCTTCTTTTGAGTGGCTTCTGGATAAAAAGGCCATATACAGGGGAACAAGCAAACATTTGCCAAAACGCAGCACAGGGCGTACACTGTGGATGCCTGCTACCCCAGGAGGGGATTTTAATCTGGTGAGTGCGGGAAACACCTGAACACAGAGGAAGGGTGCACAGAGTGAATCACCTGGAATTCTATCAAGAGTGGCATGCAGCACCTTTTGCACGGATTAATCAGCACTTTATAATACAGCAATATATCTTTAGAAAATTAATTATTCAGCACGGTAATCACTTTATGGACTTTATGCAATATCATATGGACTTTATGCATGTATTGAGCATTACCAGATCTATGTGTGACACATTTATTTACTAATATATATATATTTTATATTTTTATTTTCATTTGTATATATTTTTTCACTTAATGTAATCTAAGAAGTATTTACATATTTCACTTTATATTTCACTTTATTAACATCAGCACAATTAAGGTATAATCTACACAGCAGGCGCCACCACCTACCAACCCCCTTTTTCTCATATTTATATTCCACCCCGGTGGGATACTTTTGTAGGGGCAGCCACTGTAACCGATATTCTTTTATACTTATTTGCATTTATTTGCATTCATTTCATTGTCCTCTCTGCAAAACCTATATACATATATTTTTTCCGTGGCGCGGATTCATACTACCTTTTCATCATTGACATCTGTTGTCTCAACACTAAACGTGAACGGCTGTCTCACCCATGCTGGATATTACTCTCTTGTAGGGAAGTATCTGTCGAGAGACTTTGCAAGCTCATCTAAGTGCGTGGCAATTGCTTGCTTCAGTTCCGCGGGTACAGAAATGTCTCTGATTCCAGATACATCTTCGATCTTACTTACACAGTCGTCTAGCAGGGGAAAGTTTGCGAAGTTATCGTTCTCTATTCGTCGTTTTCATAACGGTAGCTTTTTTGAAAAGCCTTCAGGTTTTCTTCCGCTTCGATGATGTTGACTCCACCGCCCTGCATCTGTTGATTGAGATGATTAAGAGCTGCGAAGATATCAGTCATGTACGCTAAAATGAGAATGAACTCAAAATTTTTGAAGCAATCTGCATGACAATGTTGGTGCTCTTGCAAAAACAGGGCTAATTCCACACGCACTGCAAAAACACGATTCAGCACCTGTCCCCGGGATAACCACCGAACGTTAGAATGGTACAGAAGTACCTCGAATTAAGATCACATTTCTTTACACAGCCCCCTGAAGATGCGGTGCCTCAGAGCACTATTTCGCACATAGTTCACGCATTCCACTACAATTTTTAATACTTCTGCCAGTTTTGGAGGCAAGGTTTTTGTTGCCAACTCATGCCTGTGCAGAATACAATGTGTGGTGCATCGGCTTTCACTAGTGCACCAAAACCAGACTTTCTTCCCAGCATGGCTGGAGCTCCATCCGAACAAACTGCCGAAACCATATCCCACGAAAGATTGTTGTATTTAAAGAAGTCATCCACAAGTTTCTTCACATTGGCTGCCATAGTTGTTGTTGTAAGAGGCTTACAAAATAAAAAATCTTCCTTTATCACATCGTCTTTCACATAGCGCACGAATACTGCATGCTGGCTTAGATTGGAAACGTCTGTGGTCTCGCCAAGTTAAAGGCTGAATTTTGCCGGGCTTGAAATCAGATCTGCAACGAACTTGAGCCAAGATGTCTTTGCTCATGTCCTCTATTCTGTCGCTGATGGTGTCATTTGAAAGAGGAATTTGGGATAACTTAACTTCAGACGCTTTTCCCAGCATGATATTCGCCATCTTCAACACAGCTGGTTTTATGTGTGTTTCACCAATGGTGTGTGGTTTGCCCTGCTTTGCGATCAGGTAAGCAACTTCATACGATGCTATGAGGATCGGTTTGTTGATGGGTACAAAGCCCAGAACAGGCAGACTAGCCTTTTCATCGAATCTGGCTCTCCTCACCTTGAATTCAGCAAGCGTTGTGTTCTTGTATTTTCCATCTCCATGCAGCTTAAGGAAGTGTTCTCTTAGTTTTGCCGATGCTAGACTAGAATTGCTCAACTTGGCATTGCAAATCATTCCGTTATACATGTGAATCCATATTGTACATATTTGTCCGACCAACTTTCTTTTTTTGCTCGACATAGTTAGTATGAAGGGATTAAAATATTAAGAAAGAAATCACACAACGTACCATCACGACAGTTACAATTCGACTACTGGGCGCCCCAAATTCCCTGCAGATAGGCCAAGCAATGTTGCGTGATCACCTGCAGACAATGATGGACAAGCGGGGCGTGTCATCACGAATCATATGAGTCAGGTGTGTGTCTTGACCTCCACCGAACCCGCGAGACTGACTCACGAATCCCTGGGGTTCGATCGAACCCAGGTTAAGAACCACTGTTCTATAGGCTTTGAAACAAACATATGTATATTCTGCAATGGAAGTGTTCTGGACTCTACATTGCAGACAATAATTTAAACTATTTATTATCACCTAGGGTTTCCTGGAACCCTAGGGTTCCTCCAAAGGTTGCTAGGGTTTCCTTGGATTGTGGCTGATGGACCTTTCATCTGATGGTATCTGGAAATTTTCTGGGTCAATATTACTTAGCATAGACAGCTGCATGTGCCCAGCGATCTTTTTAGCTGTGTGTACATGTGGCACCTGGACCCCCACTCGCAAGCCACCATTATAAGGGTTCCTCTGGGGTAAAAAAGTTGAGAACGGCTGACTTAGACAATATTAGTTTAGACAAAAGGCAAAGGCGTTTCACTCATTTGACTTGCACTTTGCTAATTACACTTTGCACATTTTTGTTACAAATTATGACTCTAGCTGTAACAGCATTTGGCTATTAAAGTTTTTTGAGCTGGGAGACCAGCTTTGGCAATTCCCAGAACAGGGCATTTAGTTACTGCCACACCTACGATTAGGCAAAGCAGGCCTATGCTTTGAGATGGCAGAGGCAAAAGGGCACATTTTCCATGCAGTGTTATCAATCACACAGTAAATCCCAAATCCAAGATCTAATTAAATATCTATCCCTTTTCCTTTTTGTTTACACAAAAGGCTATATATTTTTAAATACATTTCCCTTCACACAAAATTATATAGTTACATAGTCACATAGTCAGGGTGAGAAATAAACACTAGTCCATCTAGTTCAACCAATAACATAAATTTTAAAAATACACAAATAAAAAAACTGCATATACACTACACCCACAGTTAATCCAGAGGAATGCAAAAAAACAAACAAACAATAAAGTATAATCCAATTCATTCCAGTGGGGGGAAAATCCTTTCTGATCTCCCACAAGGCAATCGGATATTCCTTGGATCAACTACCTCTGGTGTTATTACCTATAAATGTTATTATCCAGTTATATTTTGTGCATTTAGGAATGTATCCAGCTCTTTTTTTAAATAATCTACTGATCTGGGTAGAGCCAGTTCTTGAGGGAGTCTATTCTACATTTTCACAGCTATTACTGTGTATGTGAAGGTTAAATCCCTTCTCTTACAGACATAAAGAGTGCCTTCCTTGCTCTGTGTAATAACCTAAAGGGGGGGCAATATTATGTCTCTCTCTCTCTGGAGTCTATAACTATTTTAATTACAAAAACTTATTTTGCTTGCTTTAGAAACTGCAGTTTGGCATTGCGTGCCATTATTACGTTTATGATCTACCAGAACATCCAGTTCCTTCTCCACCATTGACTCCCCCATCTGTTCCCCTCCTAGTATGTTACATAGTAGTTACATAGTTAGTCAGATTGAAAAAAGACACAAGTCCATCAAGTTCAACCGCAAGAAATAAAACAATAATAATATCGTACAATCACATATACCCAATTCTATACCCACAGTTGATCCAGAGGAAGGCAAAAAAAAAAAAACAGCAAAGCATGATCCAATTTTCTACAGCAGGGGGAAAAAATTCCTTCCTGATCCCCCATGAGGCAATCGGATATTCCCTGGATCAACTTTACCTATAAATGTTAGTACCCAGTTATATTATGTACATTTAGGAAAGAATCCAGGCCTTTCTTAAAGCACTTTACTGAGCTGGCCAGAACCACCTCTGGAGGGAGTCTATTCCACATTTTCACAGCTCTCACTGTGAAGAAACCTTTCCGTATTTGGAGGTGAAATCTCTTTTCCTTTAAACTTAAAGAGTGCCCCCTTGTCCTCAGTGTTGACCGTAAAGTGAATAACTCAACACCAAGTTCACTAGATGGACCCCTTATATATTTGTACATGTTGATTATATCCCCCCTTATTCTCCTCTTCTCAAGAGGGAATAAATTCAGTTCTTCTAATCTTTCCTCATAGCTGAGCTCCTCCATGCCTCTTATCAGTTTGGTTGCTCTTCTCTGCACTTTCTCCAGTTCCCCAATATCCTTCTTGAGAACTGGAGCCCAAAACTGAACTGCATATTCCAGATGAGGTCTTACTAATGATTTGTACAGGGGCAAAATAATATCTCTCTCTCTGGAGTCCATACCTCTCTTAATACAAGAAAGGACTTTGCTCGCTTTGGAAACCGCAGCTTGGCATTGCATGCCATTATTAAGCTTATGATATGTATGATGCATGCATTTTTTTAGCTCCCAAGTGCATAACTTTACATTTATTAACATTAAACCTCAATTGCCACATAATCGCCAAATTAAATGAGAAGTACAGCCAAAGCTCGTTTGGCTGTACTTCTATGGATCACCTGGCTCAGCCCCTCAGCGAGCTGCTGAGAGCCTGAGCTGGCCTCCCCTGCCTCTTCCACAGCTCAGTGCTCCAGTGAGCGAGGAGGAGAGGGGGCAGAGCAGACAGTGGTGACTGACAGTCACCAGCTCTCTGCTCAGGTAGCCCTGGAAACAAAGCAGTCAGCAGTGTTTGATTGCTAAACCAACTCCAATGACATAAAGGGGATAGAGGAAAGGAAATACACAGCCCACTGTGCAAGTAAAAAAAGTAAACAATGTATTATTTTAAAAACACATAAATGGAATAGCAATCGATAACAACGTAATCATTTACAATGTGTCAATCATACTGTGATAAACTCAATGTTCACCATCCAGTGACAGTTGAAACATAGAAGTTACATACATGTGAATAGGATGTTGTCAGGGCTGGGCTCAGCCCTTCCCTCTCTGAGCTGGCCGCTCAGCTGTCGGCTATTACCAGCTCCTATCTCTCCACAGTGACTCACCTGTTGATGATCCGGCTTGTCAGTCCTGCCTACTTAAGCCTTCCAGTTCACTTGCTCTCTGCCTTCGCCTTGGTCAACATCACAGAGACTGTCGCCTGCGTTCCTGTTGAAGACTTGCTTGGCTGACATCCCTTCTGGCTCCTGATCCTGCTTGCTGTTCTACTATATTCTTCTCTGGCTCTATGACTTTGGCTTGGCTGACTATCTGATCTGGTTCCTGAACTCTGGCTATGTTTTGACTACGCTTACTCTGTTTATCTTTTTATTATTAAACAAGTGAGATTTAACTGTACTTCTGTTTCTGTCTGATTCATGGTTTTTGACAGTAGGCGAAGGCCATGAATTCTAAAGATGCAGTCAATCCACTTGTTGGTAATATTTTTTCCAGATTAGATGACCTGGATCACCAAATGGATCAGTTTGCCATTCCGAATTACAGATTTAACGAATTTAAACAAATTCGAAAAACGCGAACGAAATTCGAATTCGAATCGAATTCGAAAACGAATTCGAATCGAATTTGAAAAAATAGAAATCGATTTTCTAAAAACTACAATAAAATAGAATATAAAACAATAAAGCAAAAGAATCAAAAAGAACAGAATAGAAGTTAATAGAATGTAATAAAATAGAACATGACAGTCTTCCGAAATTCGATTAGTATAAATTTGAATTCTAGAATAGATTGGAAAATAATTTAAATTTATGGAAACTAAAATATAAAAGAATAGAAAAACAATAGAACAGAATAGAATCAATTATAATATACAGTATTTTCCGGCGTATAAGACGACTTTCTAACCCCTGAAATTCTTCTTCAAAGTCGGGGGTCGTCTTGTACGCCGGTAAACTAATGCTTACCTTATCCGGGACCGTGACATGCAGATCGCGGCCGTCCTTTTTTGAAAAGCCGCGCCCCTCTTTCTGCTGTTCCGTGATAGGCCGAACACTCCGCTTCCCAGGAGACACTGTGTTTAGTATTCCGCCTATCACGGATGCCCTCTCGTCCGAGACCGAGGACGAGAGGGCATCGGCTTTTGAAAAATGGACGGACGCGGTCTGCATGTCACGGATAAGGTAAGCAGTGACACACTGAGGCAAGTTATTGGGCACAGTGAGGCATGTTGTGGCGCCCAGTGAGGCATGTAGTGGGGCACAGTTAAGCATGTAATTGGGCACAGTGAGGCATGTAGTGGCGCACAGTGAGACATGTAATTGGGCACAGTGAGGCATGTAATTGGGCACAGTGATGCATGTAATTGGGCACAGTGATGCATGTAATGGTGCACAGTCTGGCATGTAATGGCACAGTGAGGTGAGGCATGACTAGTAGGAAGGGGGTCGTCTTATACAGTGAGTATATCCCAAAACCAACATTTTAGCTGTAAAATTAGTCGTCTTATACGCCGGCAAATACGGTATATTATATTTTATTCTATTCTCTTGTTTTTCTTTTCTATTCCATTCTAATCTTTTCTATTCAAATTTGAATTCATTTTATACGAAATTCGAATTTCTTATTGATTGAAATCAAATTTGAATAGAAAACATTATAAAAGATTCGTTTCATATTAGAATTTGAAAAAATTTTGACCGAATTCCTAAAAAGTCGACCAAATTTGAAAAATGTATTTCGATTAGAAAAAAATCTACTGCATTCGAAAAAATTCTACCGCATTTGAAAAAAATCTACTAAATTAGAAAAAACTATCACATTCGATTTTTTTTTTTTACATATAACCATTTTCCAAAATTCGAATTTCATATAGAATGGAATCGAATTGGAATAGAAAAGATTAGAATAGAATAGAAAATAATAGAAAAGTTAATAAACTAGAAAAACAATAGAACAGAATAGAATCAATTATAATATATATTATATTTTATTATATTCTCTTGTTTTTCTTTTCTATTCCATTCTAATCTTTTCTATTCAAATTTGAATTCATTTTATACGAAATTCGGATTTCTTATTGAATGAAATCGAATTTGAATAGAAAAGATTATAAAAGATTAGTTTCATATTAGAATTTAAAAAAAATCGATCAAATTTGAAAAAATTTATTAGATTAGAAAAAATCTACTGCATTCGAAAAAATTCTACTGCATTTGAAAAAAATCTACCGAATTAGAAAAATCATTCTATACGAAATTCGAACTTCTGAAGCCATCTTCCAAAATTTGAATTTCGTATAGAATGAATTAGAATCAAAAAGAATACAAAAGAATAGAAAAGAAAATAATAGAAAAGAATGGCATAGAAATATTATATATACCGTATTTATCGGAAAATCAGGGCAAAATCGTGGGTGCGCGATATACGCCGATACCCGCTTTCCCGCGGCGAGTTTGAATACTGCGCCGGCATATACCGAGCGCAGTACACTCGTGTATAGTCGGGCAGGCTCGGCTCCTCTCGCGCTCACGTCCTGGACGTACAGGACGTGAGCGCGAGCATTGCCGACTATACGCGAGTGTACTGCGCTCGGTATATGCCGGCGCAGTATTCAAACTCGGCGCGGGAAAGCGGGTATCGGCTGACACCGAAGCTGGGTGAGTGGAGCGGCTCAGGCTAACCTAAAAAATAGATGCTTCCTGCATAGTTACTGGAATCTAGTTACTGGAATCTATGTGTAATGTGCTGGGATCTATGTGTAATGTGCTGGGATCTGTGTAATGTGCAAATATGTGAATATAAAAGGGGCTGTTGAAAGTTTTTTTCCTAAAACTTCCCTCCTAAAATTAGGGTGCGCGTTATACGCCGATAAATACGGTATATATAAAATATCATTTTTTTTATTCTGTTCTATTGTTTTTCTATGCTATTCTTTTCTATTCTATTCTAATCTTTTCTATTCAAATTCGAATTTCGGAAGATGGCTTCAGAAGTTCGAATTTTGTATAGAATGAATTTGAATTTGAATAGAAAAGAATAGAAAAATATATAATTAAAAAAAAATAATATATACACCTTCTGAAATTAGAATTTCGTATAGAATGAAATCGAATTTGAAAAGATTAGAATAGAATAGAAAAGAATAGCATAAAAAAACAATAAAACAGAACAGAAAATGTGTGTGTGTGTGTGTATATACCATCTTCCAAAATTCGAATTTCGTATACAATGAATTTGAATTTGAATACAAAAGATTAGAATAGAAAATAATAAACTAGAAAAACATATTATATTTTATTCTATTCTGTTCTATTGTTGTCCAATTCTATTCTATTATTTTCTATTTTCTATTCTATTCTAATATTTTCTATTCTAATTCAAAATCATTCTATACGAACATCATTCTATATGAAATGAACTATCATTCTATACGAAATTCGAATTTCGGAAAATGGTTTTATATTTATTTATATATATATATATATATATATATATATATATATATATATATATATATATATATATATATATATATAACCATTTTCCCAAATTCGAATTTTGTATAGAATAAATTGGAATTTCTACACTGTAACCATGTCCCCCTGTAATATTTACGTGTATACATATATATATACATACATATATATAATGTGTACATGTATGTATATATATATATATATATAATGTGTGTATTATATACATGTATATACAATGTGTGTGTATACATATATATATTATGCAGGGGGACTCGTTATTTTAGCTACATTAACCACTTAACGACGGCCGCACGACGATATACGTCGGCAGAATGGCACGGCTGGGCAGATGGACGTACCGGCGTGCCCGCGACCCGGTCCGAAGCTCCGGGACCGTGAGACCCGCAGGCCCGATCGACGCTGGGGTCCCGCGATCGGTCCCCGGAACTGAAGAACGGGGAGAGCCGCGTGTAAACACGGCTTCCCCGTGCTTCAATGTGGCGGCTGCATTGATCGTGTCATCCCCTTTATAGGGAGACACAATCGATGACGTCACTCCTACAGCCACACCCCCCTACAGTTGTAAACACACACTAGGTGAAACATAACCCCTTCAGGGCCCCCTGTGGTTAACTCCCAAACTGCAACTGTCATTTCCACAATAAAGAATGCATTTTAAATGCATTTTTTGCTGTGAAAATGACAATGGTCCCAAAAATGTGTCAAAATTGTGCGAAGTGTCCACCATATTGTCGCAGTCACGAAAAAAAAATCGCTGATCGCCGCCATTAGTAGTAAAAAAAAAAAACTATCCCCTATTTTGTAAACGCTATAAATTTTGCGCAAACCAACCGATAAACGCTTATTGCAATTTTTTTTACCAAAAATATGTAGAATAATATGCATCGGCCTAAACTGAGGAAAACAATTTTTTTTATATATTTTTGGGGGATTTTTATTATAGCAAAAAGTAAAAAATATTGCATTTTTTTCAAAATTGTCGCTCTATTTTTGTTTATAGCACAAAAAATAAAAATCGCAGAGGCAATCAAGTACCATCAAAAGAAAGCTCTATTTGTGGGAAGAAAAGGACGCAAATTTCGTTTTGGTACAACATTGCATGACCACGCAATTACCAGTTAAAGCAGCGCAGTGCCAAATTGTAAAAACACCTCTGGGTATTTAGCTGCATATTGGTCCGGGGCTTAAGTGGTTAACCACGCCAGCTGTCAGTGTACTGAGCAGTGATAATTTATCACCGCTCAATAAACTGACATCTCTGTATTTCTGTGAATTTCTGGTACTGTAATCTCGTAAAGTCTCACGAGATTCCAGTATCAGGGGCCGTTCTCCACTGTTTGAAGCGTTGGAAGATCACTTCACTCCTCCAAGGGTGAAGTGATCTACTCCGCTTCATAAACTATCACACAGAGGAGAAAAATCTCCTCCGTGAATGCCGGAGAACGAAGCAGTGAATAGATTTCACTGCTTCAAAAAATGGATGCCTAAATGTGGTAGTATTACTTCGAATTTGATAGTTTTTTTCGAATTCGGTAGATTTGTTTTCGAATGCGTTAGAATTATTTCGAATGCGGTAGAGTTTTTTCGAATGCGGTCGAATTTTTTCGAATACGAAATGAATCCCGGAAACGAATGTAATGAATGCAACAAACTTAACTAAACTAATTTAATTTAATTAAATAACGGATCGAAACGAAACAAAATGAATTTTTTCATCCTGCACTTGTCAGAAGAAGAGTGGTTACCTGAGACCTTGTATTGATTATAGGAGTCTCAATCGTGTCACGATTAAGAATGCCTATCCGATTTCATTGATTACAGAATTATTTGACAGCCTCAAGGGAGCAACGGTTTTCACGAAGCTTGATTTGAGAGGGGCATAGACTCTCATCAGGATTAAGTAGGGCGATGAATGGAAAACTGCGTTTAATACCAGAACAGGTCATTATGAGTATCTCGTAATGCCTTTTGGCCTTTGTAACGTTCCGGCAGTTTTCCAGGAGTTTTTTAACGATTTCCTCTGAGATTTGTTGCAGTTATGTGTGGTGGTTTATCTCGACGATATCCTCATATTTTCCAAGTCCCTGGAGAGCCACCACACAGATGTCTGTCTTGTGCTTCAGAAACTAAGAGAGAACCATCTCTATTGTAAATTGGAGAAGTGCGAATTCCATCGTAAACAGGTTAAATTCCTGGGCATGTAATTTCCACTGCTGGTTTTCGATGGACCCAGAGAAACTTTCAGCAGTCCTACAGTGGCCTCAACCCATGGGTTTAAGTCCTCTGCATTGTTTCCTTACTTTGCCAACTATTATAGGACGTTTATTCGTAACTTCTCGTCTCTTGTCAAGCCCCTGACTGATATGACCAGAAAGGACGGTAACCCACAGAGTTGGTCTCCAGAGTCCTTTAAGGCTTTTCAGAGTTTTGAGAGTCTCAAGGCTGCCTTTGTTTCTGCTCCTGTGTTGGCACATCCTGATCCTACGTTGCCTTTTACCCTTGAAGTTGATGCTTCTGAGACTGGAGTTGGCTCTCTTTTGTCTCAACGTCCTAGCTCTGAGAGCACTATGCATTCATGTGGCTACTTTTCCAAGAAACTGTCACCTGCGAAGTGCAATTATGAGATTGGTGATAGAGAGCTGTTGGCGATCATTTTGGCCCTGAATGAATGGAGACATCTCCTTGAGGGTACCACTGTGCCGGTTCTCATTCTTACTGACCAAAAGAATCTCACATTCTTGTCTGAGGCTAAACGCCTCTCCCCAGAAGGGTGGGATGGGCTCCTTTCTTGTTAAGTTTTAATTACATTGTCTCATTCTTACCCGGTCCTAAGAATGTAAGGGCTGATGCCTTGTCACAAAAATTTTCCTCCACTTCAAAGACTGTGTCAGTTCCAGTTCCTGTGATTCCTCCTGATCGTATTCTGGCTACAGTTTGCACCAGTCTCACTTCTCCTCCTGAGAAACTGTGTGACCGCTGCTTTGTCCCAGAAAATCAACTCTTTTGGGCCATTTCCCAACAATTCTGGTGGCCTAGTCTACGTGCTGATGTAACCGCCTTTGTGGCTGCCTGTTCCGTATGTGCTCAGATTAAGACTCCACGACACCTTCCAATGGGCCTCCTACAACCCATACCCAATGAAGAGAGGCCCTGGACCCACCTGTCTATGGATTTCATTATGGAGTTACCTAACTCCCAGGGCAACACAGTTATCCTTATGGTGGTTGATCAGTTCTTGAAAATGTCTCACTCTATTCCACTTAAGAAGTTGACCACTTCTAAGGAACTGGCTTTCTATTTTTTCTCTGGAGATCTTTCGCTTACATGGACTACCCAAGGTTATTGTCTCAGACAGGGGTAGTCAGTTTGTGTCCCAGTTCTGGAGAGCTTTTTGTGCACAGTTGAGAATTCGGCTTGATTTCTCCTCTGTTTATCACCTACAGTCTAATGAGGCTGCAGAACAAGCCAATCAGTCCTTGGAGCAATTCCTACATTGCTATATTTCTGACCATCATAACAACTGGTCAGACCTCTTACCATGAGTTGAGTTTGCTCACAATAGTGCCTTGAATTCTGCTTCCCGATTGTCCCGTTTATGGCGAACTATGGTTTCCAACCTTCCATGTTGCCTGACTCATTTGTTCCACAGAGTATTCCTGCGTTAGAGGAGCATCTCCGTGGTCTTTGTTCCACTTGGGCACAAGTCCAGGAGGCTTTGCGACATGCTAACGATAGATACAGACTCCATGCTGACCGCAGATGCCTGCCTGCGCCTTCCTACCAGGTTGGGGACAGGATCTGGCTGTCATCTCGCAACTTCCGACTTCATGTTCCTACTCTAAAGTTCGCACCTCAATTTATTGGGCTTTTACGTATCCTTTGCAGCATTAACCCAGTGGCTTACGCGTTGGACCTTCCTTCTAGTATGCGTATCTCAAATGTGTTTCATGTCTCCTTATTGAAACTTTTGGTCTGCAACCGCTTTACCACCTTGGTGCCACGTCCTCACCCTATACAGGTTGAGAACCATGAGGAGTATGAAGCACAGTCCATTGTTGACTCCCGTAGGTTCCGTGGGCGCATACAGTACTTAGTGCATTGAAAAGGTTACGGTCAGGAGGAACGCTCTTGGGTCTCATCCTCGGACGTATATGCCCCTGTCCTCCTCCGTGATTTCCATAGGCAGTTCCCCTCAAGCCCGGTGGTCCTCCAAAAGAAAGGGGTCGTTAAGGAGGGGGTAGAATATAAATAGAGGGCGCTAGGCCCATACAAAATAAGTATAGTGCCGTGAAAAAGTATCTGTTTAACAATAAAATTGCAACATAGATAACACAAATAGTATATAAATAAGTCCCAACAATTGCAGTCAGAGCTGCACTTGAAACCACGCGAGTGAATTCAAATATGATCAAAAAATAATAAAAATAAAATAAAACAGTGAACAAAGTCCAATTGTAATGATACAGTAGTTCTGTGAAAGAAGAAATGCCACCACCGCTTCAATATAATTTTCAATTCCACCCAAGGTGCTTTAGATAAGGTTTGCTCTTACCAGAGCTCGTTGACCCCTTTAATGAAAAAGATGGTCAACTAAGCTTAAGCAGGATTGTGCCTGCAACACATGGAGATACGGACAGACCACTTTGCAAATCCAGGAACCTCACACGGGATTGTATGTAAAAGAAGAGAGGCCAGATAGCCAAATAGCGTGATACCATTTTAATTAAAATTTTAAAATATACATAAAAAACAGCCAAATGGCTCCTTACATTAGGGGGTGCCCACCCAGCACTGAGGCTGCGGACCTGTCACCGCTCAAAGCGGTTCCTAAGTGGGATTCGCTGGGGAATGAAAGCCGCCGCTCACATGTATAGCCAGACGATCTCTCCGACAGTCCAAAGCACGGGGGGTACGTCACGTGACCAGGCTGCCTCCGACGTACGTTTCGTTATGTTAACGTCATCAGGGGGGCGTACCTGGTCACAAAGCATGATGGTAAATGTAGTCGAGAAAACGCAATGATTGGTGGACTGAAACTAATTGCAAATACAGCCTCGGTGCCGTGTGTCATCAATAAAATACAACACCGTAGGTAAATTACATTACATTAAATTAATCATATTTAAACAAGAAATTAGAGAGATACACAAAAGTTTAGGATTGCCAAACAACATGAATTCAAGAGTATTACACTGTTGAAATACATATTAGATAAAATACAGATCTCGCATCCCTCCGGACGTGCAGATTCAATAATCAGTGCCAAAAAACAATATAACTTAACTCCATAAAAATTAGATCGTGATCACTAGAGATGATTATTAATGGAAAATCAACTTGATTAAACCAAAAATAAATATATATAATTATAAAAAATATATAAAAAATATATATATATAAAAAAATATATATATATAAAAAAAAAAAAAAAAAAAACCAGACTCAAACAGGGTAAAAAGGATTATCTCACAATAGTTGGTGATGTATCACAAATGTCACTGGATCCCTCCAGACATGTAATGTGGATGAATGGAGATTATAAAAGTATTCAAAATGATTAGATCTTATCTACAATTAGGGTATGGAATACCTAGATATAATGATGATCTCTAAAAGAGGGGGATCTCACTATTGGCTAACCCCAGCCAAATTCCAGCGTGCAAAAATGAATTATATAAATAAAACCATTGGTAAATATCTAACAATCCTAAATTGTCACTAACGACTATAGATTATTAGATAAAAAATAAATATAATTAGAAAAATTAGTGCATAAATGAGGAGAAGGAGATGAATAAGAGGGGTGAGGAACTGGAGACTGAAAAGAGGAGAGAACACTCAATCATCGGTTAGAAAACAATTGAGGTCCAACTCCACATTCAGTCCCAAAGGTTGCATGGTACGTAATCTGTGTACCCATTTCATTTCGTTTTGGGAAACACTACGTAACATATGTGTACCTCGCCAGTTCCTTTCGATTTTGTCTATGCCATAGAACTTACATAAACTAGGGTCACTTCCATGGTGATTGGCGAAGTGTCTTGAAAAACTATGGTTAGGGAAACTTTTTCTAATATTTGTTAAGTGTTCATTAATGCGGGTCTTGAGTTGGCGAGTGGTCCGGCCAACGTACTGTAAATGACATGGGCATTCGAGCACATAAGTAACATGATCAGATCCACATGTGATTAGGGGTTTGATCTTAAAAGATTCGCCTGTTACATTAGAACTGAACTCAATTTTTTTCTTTTTATCACCAGGGTTCCGTGTAGTTCTACACGCTTTACACCTAGTGCAATGGTGAAAACCAGATCCATCCAAAAAGGTCACCAATTTCTTTGGTGGATCAGGAACATTGGGAGCAATTTTGTTCCTGAGGCCTGGAGCCCTCTTATAAATGAACTTTGGCACCTTTGGGATGGATGTGATCAGGTCTTTGTCTTTCCTCAAAATATGCCAATGTCGTTTAAACACAGCTTCTACCTGTCGATATTGCCTATGAAATCCACTAATAAAAGGTACTTCATTTTTATACTCTTTTCTCGGTTTGGGGACCAATAAAGATTGTCTATCGAGAACTGCCACTTGATTGTACGCTTGGTTTAGTGTAGTTTCAGAGTAACCTTTTTCTAAAAATCTAGTGGTTAGTATGTTAGCCTGAGTCTCAAAATCATCGTTATTATCACAGTTCCGTTTTAACCTCATATATTGCCCTTTCGGGACTGCTCCTATCCAGGAGGGATGGTGGCAACTATGAGTGGGTACAAACCCATTCCGGTCCGTAGATTTAAAGTAGGTAAGTGTTTCAAATTTCAAGTCATTCTTTTTAATAGTAAGATCCAAATAGTTTACCAGACTTTTACTGGTTTCAGCTACAAAAGTAAGTCCATAATTATTTAAATTCATTTGGGCAATGAATATCTCGAGAGATTCCTCAGAACCTTTCCAAAAAAGAATGATATCGTCGATGTAGCGTTTGTAAAAATGCAAAGATTCTGGTCTGTTTGAAAAAATTGTCTCATGTTCCCACTTATTCAAAACAATATTTGCGACACATTGTTTTGAATAAGTGGGAACATGAGACAATTTTTTCAAACAGACCAGAATCTTTGCATTTTTACAAACGCTACATCGACGATATCATTCTTTTTTGGAAAGGTTCTGAGGAATCTCTCGAGATATTCATTGCCCAAATGAATTTAAATAATTATGGACTTACTTTTGTAGCTGAAACCAGTAAAAGTCTGGTAAACTATTTGGATCTTACTATTAAAAAGAATGACTTGAAATTTGAAACACTTACCTACTTTAAATCTACGGACCGGAATGGGTTTGTACCCACTCATAGTTGCCACCATCCCTCCTGGATAGGAGCAGTCCCGAAAGGGCAATATATGAGGTTAAAACGGAACTGTGATAATAACGATGATTTTGAGACTCAGGCTAACATACTAACCACTAGATTTTTAGAAAAAGGTTACTCTGAAACTACACTAAACCAAGCGTACAATCAAGTGGCAGTTCTCGATAGACAATCTTTATTGGTCCCCAAACCGAGAAAAGAGTATAAAAATGAAGTACCTTTTATTAGTGGATTTCATAGGCAATATCGACAGGTAGAAGCTGTGTTTAAACGACATTGGCATATTTTGAGGAAAGACAAAGACCTGATCACATCCATCCCAAAGGTGCCAAAGTTCATTTATAAGAGGGCTCCAGGCCTCAGGAACAAAATTGCTCCCAATGTTCCTGATCCACCAAAGAAATTGGTGACCTTTTTGGATGGATCTGGTTTTCACCATTGCACTAGGTGTAAAGCGTGTAGAACTACACGGAACCCTGGTGATAAAAAGAAAAAAATTGAGTTCAGTTCTAATGTAACAGGCGAATCTTTTAAGATCAAACCCCTAATCACATGTGGATCTGATCATGTTACTTATGTGCTCGAATGCCCATGTCATTTACAGTACGTTGGCCGGACCACTCGCCAACTCAAGACCCGCATTAATGAACACTTAACAAATATTAGAAAAAGTTTCCCTAACCATAGTGTCTCAAGACACTTCGCCAATCACCATGGAAGTGACCCTAGTTTATGTAAGTTCTATGGCATAGACAAAATCGAAAGGAACTGGCGAGGTACACATATGTTACGTAGTGTTTCCCAAAACGAAATGAAATGGGTACACAGATTACGTACCATGCAACCTTTGGGACTGAATGTGGAGTTGGACCTCAATTGTTTTCTAACCGATGATTGAGTGTTCTCTCCTCTTTTCAGTCTCCAGTTCCTCACCCCTCTTATTCATCTCCTTCTCCTCATTTATGCACTAATTTTTCTAATTATATTTATTTTTTATCTAATAATCTATAGTCGTTAGTGACAATTTAGGATTGTTAGATATTTACCAATGGTTTTATTTATATAATTCATTTTTGCACGCTGGAATTTGGCTGGGGTTAGCCAATAGTGAGATCCCCCTCTTTTAGAGATCATCATTATATCTAGGTATTCCATACCCTAATTGTAGATAAGATCTAATCATTTTGAATACTTTTATAATCTCCATTCATCCACATTACATGTCTGGAGGGATCCAGTGACATTTGTGATACATCACCAACTATTGTGAGATAATCCTTTTTACCCTGTTTGAGTCTGTTTTTTTTTTTTTTTTTTTTTTTTATATATATATATATTTTTATATATATATATTTTTTATATATTTTTTATAATTATATATATTTATTTTTGGTTTAATCAAGTTGATTTTCCATTAATAATCATCTCTAGTGATCACGATCTAATTTTTATGGAGTTAAGTTATATTGTTTTTTGGCACTGATTATTGAATCTGCACGTCCGGAGGGATGCGAGATCTGTATTTTATCTAATATGTATTTCAACAGTGTAATACTCTTGAATTCATGTTGTTTGGCAATCCTAAACTTTTGTGTATCTCTCTAATTTCTTGTTTAAATATGATTAATTTAATGTAATGTAATTTACCTACGGTGTTGTATTTTATTGATGACACACGGCACCGAGGCTGTATTTGCAATTAGTTTCAGTCCACCAATCATTGCGTTTTCTCGACTACATTTACCATCATGCTTTGTGACCAGGTACGCCCCCCTGATGACGTTAACATAACGAAACGTACGTCGGAGGCAGCCTGGTCACGTGACGTACCCCCCGTGCTTTGGACTGTCGGAGAGATCGTCTGGCTATACATGTGAGCGGCGGCTTTCATTCCCCAGCGAATCCCACTTAGGAACCGCTTTGAGCGGTGACAGGTCCGCAGCCTCAGTGCCGGGTGGGCACCCCCTAATGTAAGGAGCCATTTGGCTGTTTTTTATGTATATTTTAAAATTTTAATTAAAACGGTATCACGCTATTTGGCTATCTGGCCTCTCTTCTTTTACATACAATCCCGTGTGAGGTTCCTGGATTTGCAAAGTGGTCTGTCCGTATCTCCATGTGTTGCAGGCACAATCCTGCTTAAGCTTAGTTGACCATCTTTTTCATTAAAGGGGTCAACGAGCTCTGGTAAGAGCAAACCTTATCTAAAGCACCTTGGGTGGAATTGAAAATTATATTGAAGCGGTGGTGGCATTTCTTCTTTCACAGAACTACTGTATCATTACAATTGGACTTTGTTCACTGTTTTATTTTATTTTTATTATTTTTTGATCATATTTGAATTCACTCGCGTGGTTTCAAGTGCAGCTCTGACTGCAATTGTTGGGACTTATTTATATACTATTTGTGTTATCTATGTTGCAATTTTATTGTTAAACAGATACTTTTTCACGGCACTATACTTATTTTGTATGGGCCTAGCGCCCTCTATTTATATTCTATCATGTCCACATATCACTTGTGTTATTGAGGAGCAGCTTTTAATTTATTTATATACACCCAAAATATTTGTATATATTTACAAATATCTATATATAATTTTAATTTCTTTATATATTTAGTTAGGCGCGGAATTTCACTTTTACACGTTAAGGAGGGGGTACTGTCAGAGCTGGGCTCAGCCCTTCCTTCTATGAGCTGGTTGTTCAGCTGTCGGCTATTGGCAGCTCCTATCTCTCCACAGTGAATCACCTGTTGATGATCCGGCTCGTTAGTCCTGCCTACTTAAGCCTTCCAGTTCACTTGCTCTCTGTCTTCACCTTGGTCAACATGACAGAGACTATCGCCTGCGTTCCTGTTGAAGACTTGCTTGGCTGACATCCCTTCTGGCTCCTGATCCTGCTTGCTGTTCTTCTCTGGCTCTATGACATTTGGCTTGGCTGACTATCCGATCTGGTTCCTGAACTCTAGCTATGTGTTGACTATGCTTACTCTGTTTATCTTTTTATTATTAAGTGTGATTTAACTGTACTTCTGTCTCGGCCTGATTCATGGTTTCTGACAGATGTGGAGCTAAGTTGGCTCCCAATGGGAAATGGATCCTAGGAAGAACAGACCTGGATCCTGGGAAAGAGGCACACTGACATATTGTGGTAGGTGTTAATACCTTGATGTATCCAAAAGGGGGAAATGCTGAGATATGAAAAGGGGACAGGGACAACACCCTGGGTCAACAGTGATCTAGAGGAGGTATATGGAATTGAAAGGTACAGTCACAGTATGTATGTGACATGAAACTCGAGAGATTTGAATGCAAAACAATGTCCTGTAACCTCCCTCTCACTTTTGTAAACCATAATTTGATATCCAGAGTGTGCATGGAGTTTGACAGTCCTGGTCCATGGGAGACCATACATGGATCAAAGCAAATAGTCCAAAGTAGAAAGAGAGTAAATGGATACTGTTTCAGAACGTCCCACACTCCGCTTGAGTGCTTCCGTCATATACCGCTTCATATCAGTCTAGATATAGATATCAGATATTCCAGCTGCTTTCAAGCACACAACGAGACAAGACTTGTTTGTCTGCTGAACATGGAGTGTTTAATAGAACCAAGAATACAACCTTATATACAGTTTAAAGAGGAGGTAACCAGAACATAAATTAACATGAGCTAATTAACTAATCATTTACCCAGACTAGGCGACTCATAGATATGACCTTTCAGGGTAGACGTCACGTCTCCGCTTACCTGCTATACAATATACATTATCATAAGTGTAAACACATGACATCTTCACACAATAGCAGGGTCAATTAGCACAGAGAACAGACAGATGGCTGGAGGTGATGGTATTAGCATCTAACAGTATGTGTCCCAACATTATGAATGAGTCACTCTTACCATTGAGTTCAGAATCAACAAACAGTAAATAGTTCTTTACAGATATCCTGGAATATATTGTGGATAATAATTACATAATAATCCCATCTCAGGTAGTCCAAGATATCATTTCTCAGTCATCCTATGCCCCTAGTGGACATAGGATGATTTTAGACATAAGAGGGTCCGGGGATGTCCCAGGTGAGATACTTATCAGGTGGTGATGGAAAAACAAATCTTCAGTGCCAGTACCATTGCCCATTTCCAATGAGGCCCGTCAAGCATAAGCAACTGTTCATATCCTCCAGTCACAGGGGCAAGATGGACAAGGAAACAAGAGAGCCTTTCTATTATAAGTTTTTGATGATATAATACCGAGAGCTCCCACTTCTATCCTTTTCCCTCTCTCTCCCCTTTTTGCAGTTTCAAGCATATAGGGGTTTATTTATATATTTAAAGATGTATTCATAACTGGCATTAGCAGGGTTTTGCACCTTGAGGGATCCTTATTTTTAGTCCTCAGTGTTTAATCGCTCTGTTCTCAGTGTTAGAGCCGACAGGATATAGATGCAGCACTGGACCGATGCTGTATCCACCTAGGTAAGTATGATTCTGCAAAACAAAAAAAATAACTTAAGTAACACATGTGTGTATTAGCTATAGCATATACCTTATTTTCTAAAGTAGTAATGCAAAAAATGTACTGTATCAATATCAAATCCAAGTTGATAGTTTGGAAACTCATATTGTCAAAAGTCCTAAAGCGGTTGTAAACTAATGGATGCTTTTTTTTTTTTTTTTAGACCTGCAAGGTAAAGCCATAATGTGGATCGCATACTAGCACATTATGTGAAACCTGAAAAAGAAGCATTCCAGCGATGCTCTGTCATCACTGGAGACCGCTTCTATTTTTACCCATCTTCCTTCCGGGTTAACATCACTCCCACATGTGTGGGGAGCTGCCGACACAGGATTATGAAGGAATGACCCGGGTGGGCCAGGGCCAGATTCAGAAAGACTTACGCCAACGTATCTACTGATACGCCGTCGTAAGTCCAAATGTGCGCCGTTGTATCAATGCGCTGATTCTCTAAATCAGATACGCCTGAATTGTGGCAAGATACGACCGACGTAAGTCTCCTACGCCGTCGTATCTTGGGTGCATATTTACGCTGGCCGCAAGGGGCGCTTCCGTTGATTTACGCGTCGAATATGCAAATGAGTGGGATACGCCGATTCACGAACGTACTTGTGCCCGTCGCAGTAAGCTACGCCGTTTACATAAGGCGTACGTCTGGCGTAAAGATAAACCACCAAATAGCTGGTCTAAGTCGTGTAGGGTATGGACGTCGGAACTGCCGTCTGATTTTACGTTGTTTGCGTAAGTCGTACGTGAATGGGGCTGGGCGTAGGTTACGTTCACGCCGTTGCCATTGAGCCGTCGTATCTTAGGACGTCAATTCTACGTGATTCTGAGCATGCGCGCGCATGCGCCGTTCGTTCGGCCATTCATTTACATGGGGTCACGGTTAATTTTAATACAACACGCCCACTACCTTCCTAATTTGAATTAGGCGGGCTTACGCTGGCCCATTTACGCTACGCCACCGTAACTTAGGGAACAAGTGCTTTGTGAATACTGGTCTTGCCTCTCTATGTTACATCGGCGTAGCGCATATGAGATGCGCTACGCCCGCTCAAAGATACGCCGCTGTACGTGAATCTGGCCCATAGTAAATATCTCCTAAACGATGTGTGTACTGCTCCGAACCCGACTGCTGAGGGGAGGAGGAGACATCCCCGCCCCAGATGAAGTCACTTCCGGTATTGGTTTTCGTACTGGAGCATTTACCAATACTCGCGAAAATGCCTATTATCATCACCGATACCAGTATCGGTATCGGTGCATCACTACCAGATTGTGTATGTCAGTCAATGTAAAGGTGGGGGTGGAAGCTACTTAACTTAGCAGAGTTTTAATGGAGGACAGTGCTGTGAAGAGGGTGACTTATGCATTGAACTCTGCATTGTTTTCTTTTAACTGGCTTTAGGAAGTTTAATTTAAATGTAATGTAATTTAATTTATTGTAATTTAATTGTTTTAATTTAGAAGCTGAGGCTTAAAGCAGCCAACATATTATTGTAGCAAGTAGTGCATCAAATTATCCTGGATTATTATTTATTCTTTTCAACTTTTAGGCTGGGTTCACACTGGTGCGACACGACTCTAGTATTACTTTGGACCCGACTTTGCCCTGCGACTTGAAGCCGACATACGTCCGACTTTCAATGAACGGGGATCCGACTTGAATCCCTGTCAATACCAGGCACTGTGTTTGATATGAATCTTGAGGGGGAACTCCACGCCTAATTTTAAATAAAAAAACGGCATGGATTCCCCCTCCAGGAGCATACCAGGCCCTTGGGTCTGGTACGGATTTAAAGGGGAACCCCCTACGCCAAAAAAACGGCATGGGGATCCCCCCCAAAATCCACACCAGACCCTTATCTGAGCACGCAGCCCGGCCGGTCAGGAAAGGGGGTGGGGATGAGCGAGTGCCCCCCCTCTTAAACCATACCAGGCCGCATTCCCTCAACATAGAGGGGTGAGTGCTTAGGGGCAGGGGGCGCCCTGCGGCCCCCCCACCCCAAAGCACCCTATGCCCATGTTGATGAAGACAGGGCCTCTTGCCGACAACCCTGGCCGTTGGTTGTTGGGGTCTGCGGGCGGGGGGGCTTATCGGAATCTGGGAGAACCCTCCGGTGCTTTCTGCCTGTCCCCATGTTGAGGGCATGCGGCCTGGTACGGGTCAGGAGGGGGCCTCTCTTCGGTGCTTTATGCCGGGCCCCTCCACTATTTTCTTGCAGATCTTTTACTAGAGGGGGCCCGGTCTTCTCAGCCGTCTTCTTCCCTCTTTCTCCTGTCCTAATGTTGACTCGACAAGCTCTCCTGCTGTAATGCCGTGTGAGCAGTGCGCAACCATTTATATAGGCATGGGGTGTGGTCACCGGGTGATTTCACCCGGTGACCCTGCCCTATGACGTCACAGTCCCATCATGCCCTGGGACTGTGATGTCATAGGGCGGGGTCACCAGGTGACACCCGGTGACCCTGCCCCAAGCCTATATAAATGGTTGATGGTTGATGGTTTAATGTATCTTAAATAGAAAACTATCTTTAGATAGATTGTTACTCCAAAAGCATTTTAGTAACATAAATCTGATTAAAAAAAAATATTTAAATCTAAAAAATTTGATTTTTACATTTTTTTTAAATCATTGATTTATATCCACGCAGCTCAAAACTGAAATACTTGTGGGCTGTCGTAAATGTGTAACTATTTTTTAGCCATCTTTCAAAAAATTCTGTACAAAATGTTTTTAACGAATGAAGAACTGGTATAAAGCAACATACATTTCCCTTAAGAGTCAGCATATTGATCACACGTTCTTTGACAAAGGTGTGTGGAACTGTCTGACTATATTTTTCATTATTTGTACAATCACCGATTTGCGTGTGGACAGAATATTTTGCATTAGACATACAGTAGCTCTCACTTAAAACAATATGCATGCCACTGTGCACACAAAAATCTACACCTTACAATCCCATTAATGCTAAATACTCCACTCCTTTCTTACACAACTGCAAACAATCATGTTACATAAAATGGCAAATATTTACAGAGTTTAAAAAACCAATGTTGACATTTAAAATGAATTGCTATCTCCGTGGACATGCAATATGTTATGTTTTTTTTCCATTTGCAGATCCGGAGGCGCCGGCCCACCCCAGCCACACTTTTTCGAGTATCTGAACCTCAGTCACCAGGTGAGCAGGCACCTGATGTAATGCAATGAGTAAAGGAGAGAATGTAAAACAAGTGTCTATACACAGATAGTGGGCCAGATTCACATAGAATTGCGGCGGCATAACGTATCGCATTTACGTTACATTGCCGCAAGTTTTACGGGCAAGTGCTTGATTCACAAAGCACTTGCCTGTAAACTTGCGGCGGCGTAGCGTAAATCCGTCCGGCACAAGCCCGCCTAATTCAAATGGTGCGTGTATCATTTAAATTAGGCGCGTTCCCGCGCCGAACGTACTGCGCATGCTCCGTTTTGAAATTTCCCGCTGTGCTTTGCGCGAAATGACGTCGCACCGACGTAATTTTTTGAACGGCGACGTGCGTTACGTCCTTTCCTATTCACGGACGACTTACGCAAAAAAAAAAAAATAATTTATTTGACGCGGGAACGACGGCCATACTTTAACATGGCAAGTCTAAATTTAAGCCAAGAAATAGCAGCTGTAACTTTACGCCGGGAAAAGCCGACTAGCGACAACGTAAGAGAATGCGACGAACGCGCGTACCTTCGTGGATCGCCGTAAACAGCTAATTAGCATACCCGACGCAGAAAACTATGCAAACTCCACCCAGCGGGCGCCGAAGTATTACACCTACGATCCGAAGGCGTACGAAGCCGTACGCCTGTCGGATCGAAGGCAGAAGCCGTCGTATCTTGGTTTGAGAATTCAAACTAAAGATACGACGCGGCAAATTTGAAAGTACGCCGGAGTATCAGCAGATACTCCGGCGTACTTCTTCTCTGAATCTGGCCCAGTATTCTTTTGATTTCTTGGATCAAAGCCGTGTATTGTGCCAAACAGATAACCTCAAGACATCAAGACTGGCAAAAGGTCAATTGGTTGAATTGTACATTTTTGTCTCAGTTTTTCATTGTTCCCCATTGTACATGCAAGTTGGCCAGATACCAAAGAAACTATGGCATCATACCAAACATGATAAAAAAGGGATTGTGCCAAGTCAACAAAGAAAGTCAATCAATGTTTGCATTGCTTACAAAATAATGTTTAACATTCTTGTAAATGGGAGAAAATGCTAATAGGGATTGGAATATAAAAACAAAAAACAAAAAAAACTTGTGGGAAAGCATGAGAATACATGAAAACATATGTAGTGAGAAAATGAAGTTTAAAAGATAGATGTGGACTGGGCATCACATGGATAGGACAGGGTATCTGTGGTGAAAATAAGGAAGAGAGGATAGGATAGGTGCAGTAAAGACACCATATAGAGACGATATGACAGATGTGGTGAACAAATATTGTAACAGGCAATGGGACATATGTGGTGAGGCAATAAAATGGAGGAAACAGAAGAAGTGTGGGAAGAATATAAAATGGAGGAATCCATGCAGATGTGATAAGGGAATAAGTGGTGAGGGAATTACATGGAAGCATAAGGACAGATATGAGGGCAGAACAAAGTGAAGGTAGTGAATTAGAGGGAACCAGAAACCAGAACAAATGTGGTGAGCAGGTGAAATGGAGTAGACAGTGGGGAAGAATAAGGACCGGTGTGGTGAGGTGGTATAATGGAGAGGACAGGACAGATATGTTGGGGGTATGCTATGAAGGAATAAGAACAAATGTGGTGGGCTGCTGAATGGGGAGGTCAGGAGAGATGTAGTGAGTGTATGAAATGGAAGAATCGGGACAGGTGTAGTGAGCATAGGTGTGCGCACAGGGTGTGCCAGGTGTGCCCAGGCACACCCTAATCACCCTGTGCACCACAGATTCCTCCTACTGCCCTGGTCCCCCCCCCCCCCCCACAGCACTGCTGACTTCCCTGCTCTCCAACCAGCTGTTGCTGAGGGGAGGTATTAGGATAAGTGGGGGAAGGGGGCGATAAATGTGTAATTTATCTGTCCCTTCCCTTTGTGAATGAACACTGTGAGTAATCGGTAGTGTTTGTTTGAGCTTTGAAGTGCACACCCTAATGCAATAGGCTGCGCACACCTATGGTAGTGAGTGTATGAAATGGAAGAATCGGGACAGGTGTGGTGAGGTGTTGAAATGTAGAGGACAAGAGAAATAAAGTGAGGGTATGTAATGCAGGAATCAGGACAGGTAAGGAAGTGACATATGGAGCACAGTACAGATGAAGAAATGCAATGTAAAGGGTGGTATAGATGTGGTGAACGAATGCAGTTGAGAGGAAATGGCATACATGATGTGGATAATCAAATAGAGGGTAGAGGACAAATGTTAAGGGAATAAAATTTAAGGAATGGTATGGATATGGCGAGGAGACAAAATGGATGACATAGGACAAATGTGGAAAGGGAATGCAATGGAGGAAATGGGACAGGTTTGGTAAGGGGGATGAAATAAAGGCAACAAGACAGATATAGGAAGAGAATACATTTTATACTACGGAAAATATAATAGAGGGCACAATACAAATGTCAGACCTCAAATTTTCCACTCGCATTTTGCGAGTGGAAAATGAGGTCTGGCGAGGAGCTGGCTGCCTGGAAGTAGGGGGGCGAGCACCGCTGGCGATCGGGGGTTAATCGCGAGCCGTTCTCGCAGTGATCGCCCCGGAAATTTCAATGTAAGTTGAAACGGCGTGCTATACCGCTCTGCAATCCACTGCTCTCCTCTTCCTCTATGCTCCCTGCCATTGGGGCGATCACTGGGAGAACAGTTCTCCTCTTCACTTTTACAGTTCACTGTAAAGCCTTCAATTAGTAATACAATAGAAGAAGTGCAGCCACCAATCAGCAGCCCCCCTGGTACTTGTAGTTTCCCCGGTTTGTATAGCTGTGTGTCTCCTCCCTGGTACTTGTAGTCCCCCCGGTGTGTATAGCTGTGTGTCTCCATCCTGGTACTTGTAGTCCCCCCGGTGTATAGCTGTGTGTCTCCTCCCTGGTACTTGTAGTCCCCCCGGTGTGTATAGCTGTGTGTCTCCTCCCTGGTACTTGTAGTCCCCCCGGTGTGTATAGCTCTGTGTTTCCTCCCTGGTACTTGTAGTCCCCCCGGTGTGTATAGCTGTGTGTCTCCTCCCTGGTACTTGTAGTCCCCCCAGTGTGTATAGCTGTGTGTCTCCTCCCTGGTACTTGTAGTCCCCCCGGTGTGTATAGCTGTGTGTCTCCTCCCTGGTACTTGTTGTTCCCCCCGGTGTGTATAGATGTGTGTCTCCTTCCTGGTACTTGTAGTCCTCCCCGGTGTGTATAGCTGTGTGTCTCCTCCCGGGGGATAACAGGGGAGTCCGCAATGGGGGCATGGTGAGTCCGCAATGGGGGCACGGTGAGTCCACAATTGGGGCACGGTGAGTCCGCAATGGGGGCACAGTGAGTCCGCAATGGTGAGCACGGTGAGTCCGCAATGGTGGGCACGGTGAGTCCGCAATGGTGGGCACGGTGAGTCCGCAATGGTGGGCACGGTGAGTCCGCAATGGTGGGCACGGTGAGTCCGCAATGGTGGGCACGGTGAGGCTGCAATGGTGAGCGCGGTGAGGCTGCAATGGTGGGGACAGTAAGGCTGCAATGGTGGGCACGGTGAGGCTGGAATGGTGGGCATGGTAAGGCTGCAAAGGTGGGCACAGTGAGGATGCAATGGTGGGCATGGTGAGGCTGCATTGATGGGCACAGGTGAGGCTGTGCTGAGGGGAACTGATAAAGTTGTTGTTAATATTTATTTTTGCAACTTAATTCTGCATGAAACATTTTACAAGATAATTTATGAGTGCGTGATTAGCGGGAGAATTAGGGGCGGGGAAGGGGTTGGGTGGGGTAACCAGTGGCGAGTAACCCTTGAGGCCTGGCTAGTGGCTCAATACTTGAAATTTTGAGCCCTGCAAATGTGATATGAAAGTTTTGGATTTTACAGTTTTTGTTTTCTATTCTTGTAGATGATGACCCCACATTATACCAGGTTAGTAATACCTTTTCCTTTATGTTTTCCTAATGGAAAGCATAGTTAAACAAATACTGAATTATCTCATTCTAAACATCAATTAACTACAGAAGCTTTAATTATATTGTACTCACACTCTTTCATGCTATTTTAATACTGAACACATATACTTTTTAGAATGGGACACTTAATGTATATAGCAAGCCAAAATTGTTTCTAGTTTTGTAAAGATTAGCGAAGGGTTAGAACTCCTGTCAGGTTTGTGATATCCAGAGCTTTAATATCTACTAAAGCCCCCTAACTGCATAAGCTATTTTCTGGAAAAGGTAAACTTGGCCTTTCATGCTGTTTTAGTACATTTATACACATCCAAATGGGACACGTAGGGGCTGATTTACTGAAGGGAAATCCACTCTGCACTACAAGTGCACTTGTAAGTGCAGTTGCTGTAGATCTGAGGGGAAGATCTGAAATGAGGGGGAGCTCTGCTGATTTTATCATCCAATCATGTGCAAGCAAAAATGCTGTTTTTTATTTTCCTTGAAAGTGCACTTGCAGGGCAAAGTGTATTTACCTTTCATAAATAATCCCCTTAAAGTAGATTCCAAGCCAAATTGTTTCTTCTAGACTTGTATAGATTTGAGAATGTTTAGAATGGGAACCTAAATGGCCTACAATGAAAAACAGTAAAATTAATGATCGTTTTCCCCTCACTTTCTGTCTGGTAAAAAGGCAATACGAGAGGAAGTGAGGATAAATCTATCTAAGCAAGCCCCAGATAGCAGTAAAAATGTGACAGGTACTATATCCTTCCCACTCTATCCAAAACTGGGAAAACGTTGAGTTGACATACTGTACACTTTAATGTGTAGGTTCATCCAAACTGAATCATAAGTGATTGCACCCTTTACCATCTGCCCAGAACTACATGTGCTCTTTTTTTCTTCATTGATTGTTTAATAGATTTTTCAGTGGTAGGCAGATCTCAAAAAAAAAAAATGCTCCTTTATGTACAGCCATGGCCAAAAGTTTTGAGAATGACACAAATACTAATTTTCACAAAATCTGCTGCCTCAGTTTTTGAGATGGGAAATTGCATATACTCCAGAATGTTATGAAGAGTGATCAGACGAATTGCAATTAATTGCAAAGTTCCTCTTTGCCATGAAAATTAACTTAATCCCATAAAAAAAAATTCCACTGCATTTGTGAAGAAGGCTTCAGTGTGCCCAAGAAAGTCCAGCAAGTGCCAGGACCGTCTCCTAAAGAGGATTCAGCTGCAGGATCGGAGTGCCACCAGTGCAGAGCTTGCTCAGGAATGGCAGCAGGTACGTGTGAGCGCATCTGCACGCACAGTGAGGCGAAGACTTTTGGAAGATGGCCTGGTGTCATGAAGGGCAGCAAAGAAGCCACTTCTCTCTGAAAAAAACAGATTGATCTTATGCAGAAAATATGGTGAATGGACTGCTGAGGACTGGGGCAAAGTCATATTCTCCGATGAAGCCTTTTTAGGATTGTTTGGGGCATCAGGAAAAAGGCTTGTCCGCAGAAGAAAAGGTGAGCGCTACCATCAGTCCTGTGTCATGCCAACAGTAAAGCATCCTGAGACCATTCATGTATGGGGTTGCTTCTCACTCAAGGGAGTGGGCTCACTCACAATTTTGCCCAAAAACACAGCCATGAATAAAGAATGGTACCAAAACACCCTCCAACAGCAACTTCTTCCAACAATCCAACAACAGTTTGGTGAAGAACAATGAATTTTCCAGCACGATGGAGCACCGTGCCATAAGGCAAAAGTGATAACTAAGTGGCTCGGGGACCAAAACTTTGACATTTTGGGTCCATGGCCTGGAAACTCCCCAGATCTTAATCCCATTGAGAACTTGTGGTCAATCCTCAAGAGGCGGGTGGACAAACAAAAACCCACTAATTCTGACAAACTCCAAGAAGTGATTATGAAAAAAAGGGTTGCTATCAGTCAGGAATTGGCCCAGAAGTTGATTGAGAGCATGCCCAGTCGAATTGCAGAGGTCCTGAAAAAGAAGGGCCAACACTGCAAATACTGACTCTTTGCATAAATGTCATGTAATTGTCGATAAAAGCCTTTGAAACATATGAAGTGTGTGTAATTTCATTTCACTACATCACAGAAACAACTGAAACAAAGATCTAAATGCAGTTTAGCAGCAAACTTTGTGAAAACGAATATTTGTGTCATTCTCAACTTTTGGCTAACACTTTTTAATCCTTAGATTTGCCATAAATGGCTTGAATTGCCTGTAATTTTAGCCATCAGTAGTACTGCAAGCTGAGATGGGTGGAGCTTGCACATGCAAACGTACATTGGTCAGAGTGACACAAGGTACCAAAATGCCAACACCTTACCTAGGGATGTCACCTTTTAGTCTGTGGAAAAGTAAGCTGGATGGGGTAATTCCACTTTTGTGGGCAAAAATGTAGCAAATAGAAAAAAAATGATATAGCATACATTTGCTACACAAGTTATACTGTAATTTAATGTTATTAAAATGTACCTTTCTATTTCAATCTTCAGCATTGTAATTTTCTGTAAAATGCAATGCAATACAACTTGAAGGCCTTTTGTACACAGTTAATGTACAGAACTTCCCCTACTTGTGTAATTAGCTCACTGATTTTAGGCATCATCTGCAACAACAATTACATTTTTGTGCGATACTCCCAAAGGGTTAATTACTTCTAAAGGGGTGCAGACCATGCCACTCTCCTCATTAGAACACTGCAAGTTCATCATCTGATTAATAATGAAAAAGTCAATCCCATTCAGAATCATTGAAAAAATATCAGAAATAGTCAACGGATTATTCTGATCCTAGCGCTCAATGGAAAAATAAATGAATGAAAGATTGTTTTACGCAGTAAAAAAGCAGCTATTATAATAAAATGGTACTAATAAACATGCAGGGAGGCAAAAGAAACTTTGCATGGTGTAAAATCCTTTTTATTTAAACAAAAAAGCCCCTGCTACCCGCTCATGCTTACACAATAAAAGATAAAATAAGCTTGTCATGGAGGCTGCTGCCTCTGCTCACTCAGAAATATGGATCCAATGTTTAGGCTTAAATTTCCTTTCGTAAGTCCCGGGTAGAAGCAAAGCCGCCTCACAAGCTGAATCGTCGTGTAGTCACGCCCTGACGCGTTTCGTGATAGGTCCACATCTTCAGAGGGCGTGACTACACGTGTTGGTATGTCTAATTTATACTGGGGAACTCTCCTTCAGTTACCTCCCCTCTCCCAGCCTCATTGGTCACTCGCTGACAGGTCTGTGGGGAACCTCCCCATCAGCTGGGCACCGTTCGTCTGAGTCTGTTTGACGTTGCGTGTGCCACTCACAGCTGATTGGTATGCGGCGGTCACGTGGTCGGAGAGAACGGAGTGCAGAGTTCCCGCCCCTCTGCTGCGCTGGTTGGACGCACGTCATCAGCCTCAGTAGGAATCCACCCACTCTGCTGATCGTGCGTTCCAAAGACACAAACCAGCCCTCGTTTTAGCTTTCGCTTATGTCGGCTGTTGTGTCTTATCAGCGAATGGATACTCCCACTCCTGTCATTCGTATCCGATTAAGGAGCCGTGTATCCTTCCTTATTAACCCCTCAGGCTCAGTTACTCCTCTCGGATTGTCACTGGTCCTGGAAAGGCAAGTTAAGGGACCATGTTTAAAGCGGTGGTTCCCCCTTAAAAACAACATTTTTTTATTCCACTGCCCCCCCACATTCCATCACGATTAATGCTCTTAATATTTTTTTCCTGCTGTACATACCTTAGTACAGCATCTTCACCCGTGCATCCGGGTTGCGAGTCCCGCGGGAGTGGGCGTTCCTCACAGGCTGTTGATTGACGTTTTCCCCAAAAACGAGCTCTCCCCCCGTCGCGTAAGCCGCGTCACGGTTGGCGAAAGGAGCCGAACGGCGAGTCGGCGCTATACTGCGCATCGCCGTTCGGCTCCTTTCGCCAATCGTGACGCGGCTTACGCGACGGGGGAGAGCTCGTTTTTGGGGAAAACGTCAATCAACAGCCTGTGATGAACGCCCACTCCCGCGGGACTCGCAACCCGGATGGACGGGTGAAGATGCTGTACTAAGGTATGTACAGCAGGAAAAAAATATTAAGAGCATTAATCGTGATGGAATGTGGGGGGGGGGGGCAGTGGAATAAAAAAATGTTGTTTTTAAGGGGGAACCACCGCTTTAATTTAAAAAAATAGCATTTCTTTTTTTGAAAAACTCGTTTTTTTAAAAAACACATGTTATTAAAAAATAAAAAAATTATTATGGTTTTATAAAAACTGTTTTCTATATGTGAATATATATGTGTGTCGGTGATAATATGTATAAGGCTGTCGCCCTATTACTGTGTTATCAGCCGAAAACATTTAAACATTATATATAAGATGATAATAACATCCATCATAAATCTAGTTATAGTACAACCTCTAATATTTGTCCACAACAATTGTACATAACTTATTTTACAGGAGATAATGATAATGATTCTCCTAACAGTGATCATCATTACCATCTGGTTTATGTACCTAGACCATCCCCCACAGATGGTATGCAGTGGCTACTACTTGCAATGTGCTGTTCATACTGTACATCACTGCATAGATATTCAAAAGTCAATAGAAAGTCAATAGAAGAAATAATGACCATCAGTGGGGTGATATATCAGTTCTAGAGTGAAGTAACACTCTGAATCATTCAAAAGGTATACAGTAAAAATGAGAATGAACTGAAAAAGGCCCTAAAGTTTTATACTAGGGAAAAAGATTGCCTTGATCCTATACTAATATAAATCTTTTTAGTGGTTGCTGATGAAACAGTTGAGGTCCACATCTATATTCAAGCCATTCGGACTGAGAGTGTTGGTCATATACAGCCATTGTGTTTCGCGTTTCGAAATTTCTCGGATCATGTTGGCCCCCCGCCAGTTGGGGCCTACACGATCTATCCCCCAAAACTTCAATCCTATGGGGTTCTTGTCGTGCTTCTTCAGAAAATGTAACGAAACGCTATGTTCCTCATAACCAATGGTAATATTATATATGTGTTCAGACACTCTTTTAGATAATTTTCTTTTTGTTCGTCCTATGTACATTAAGCCACAAGGGCATTCTAAAGCGTAGACCACATGTGTTGTTGCGCAAGTTATCGATTCTTTGATTTTAAAAGTTTTCCCATTGGCCGTAGATGTAAAACTGGTTATACCCCTCAGGTGAGTTGATACCTGGCGGCAAGACTTACATCTTCTACAGGCTGTGAATCCCGCTTTATTCCAAAACACCTGCACTTTCTTTGGAGGGTCCAGAACTTTATGGACTATTTGGTCACCAAAGGTTGCTGTTTTTCTGTAAATGAAAACAGGAGTTTCAGGTAACATTGGTTTCAATGTTTTATCCATAGCTAGTATGTTCCAGTGTTTTTTAAAAATCATTTCCACTTCACGGTACTGATCATGATAGTTAGAAATAAAGCCCCATTCATGTGTTTGTTCACGTGGACGTTCTTTGGGTTGTAATAATGCTACCTGTGAGCTTTCTCCCACTTGATGTCTCAGTTTATCAAGAAGTTCATCATTATACCCCTTTTCCACAAAACGTTGTTGAATCAGATTCACTCTGCCAATTGACATAATCAAACCAGGAGCTATTCCTTCATTGCAGAAACTTGTAGCAATCTGCGTCAAAGTTTGGTAAAATCTTTGCAATGCACATTAATCACCCAGAGGGATTCTTTTTTTTCCCTTCAAAAGTGGAGTACTCTTTAGAGCAGTGTGATTTAGTTGTAATAAGCATGTTACAGAGAGCCAGGTTTTTAATAAAGAGTCATTAAACTCTGATGCACATGATTTAATGTACTGTATGTGTAGTGTATTGTATCATCAAAACTATATTCCATATATTGGTTAATCGGAATGTTTGTAAATACCTTTTTATGGCATTTCTAAATCAGTCATGTGATCCTTTTTTCAGTTCTTCAGTGAGTCCATGTGTATGTGTGGATAGAGCTTTGTCAGTCATGTGAATAATTTAGAAAATAATGAACTAAATGTAAATAGCATTATGAACTATGTAACACGTGAAAGCAATTCAAGTCTTCATTCATGGACATTCACAATAAAAAAATGATACCCCACGTGACACTTCTGCCTGTGATGTGAGGCAACTGAAAGATCGCTCTTTTACAGTGGCTCGTTGCTCTTTTGTTTATCATTGTTGTCTATGTGATTGGTTGGAAAAAAAAATACAGAGTTTAAATATATATATATATATATATATATATACAAAGCTGAATAACAACACAACATAAAACAAAACACAGAAAAGTGAGCATTGCTTTTATGTGTCTTATTTAAATAATGTTCTTTACATTTAACCGCTTGCCGACCGGCCATAGTTACATAGTTAGTCAGGTTAAAGCGGATGTGCCATGAAAAAAAATATTAAAAGCCAGCAGCTACAAATACTGCAGCTGCTGACTTTTAATATTAGGACACTTACCTGTCCTGGAGTCCAGCGCCGTCCGCAGCAGAGGACGAGCGATCGCTCGTCACTCTGCTGCCCCCCGCCATCCTCAGTGAGGGAACCAGGAAGTGAAGCGATCCAGCTTCTCTACCCGGTTCCCTACGGCGCATGCGCAAGTTGCACTGCGCCGCTGATTGGATCCTGCTCTGCTCTGGGAGCCGCGTTTTCCCAGAGCACAACGGGGGGAGGACGGGAGATGACGTTCTGCCTGCAGTTTACCCGAAACTGTGTGTCCGGAAGTGGGTGCAAATATCTGTCTTTAGACAGGTATCTGCACCCCCCTCCCCCCTGAAAGGTGTCAAATGTGACACCGGAGGGGAGGAGGGTTCCGATCAGGATCACCACTTTAGGGTGGAGCTCCGCTTTAAAAAAAAAAGACACAAGTCCATCTATTTCAACCAAAAAATAGTAATAATATCATACAATCCCATATACACAATCCTATACCCACAGTTGACCAGAAAAAAGGCGAAAATCCCCAGCAAAGCATGATCCAATTTGCTACAGCAGGGGGAAAAAAATCCTTCCTGATCCCCTGAGAGGCAATCGGATATTCCCCGGATCAACTTCATCTATAAATGTTAGTACCTAGTTATATTATGTACATTTAGCAAATAATCCAGGCCTTTTTTAAAGCAATCTACTGAGCTGGCCAGAACCACCTCTGGAGGGAGTCTATTCCACATCTCTTACTGTAAAGAAACCTTTCCATATTTGGAAGTGAAATCTCTTTTCCTCTATATAAAGAGTGCCCCATTGTCCTCTGTGATGACCCTAAAGTGAATAACTCAACACTAAGTTCACTAAATGGACCACTTATGTATTTGTACCTATATATAGCCGAATGACGGCTACAGCGCAGTCGGATAATTCAGGGAGGGCTTGATAGGACGTGCTAAAAGAATCGCACCCCCCAGGAATATCCGTGGCCCAGTGCATCACGGATCACGGTAAAGACCCGATGACAGTGGCCCTTTACCACATGATCGCTCCATCAAATGACAGAGTGATCAGTTGTAAACAAGCGGGCGCATGCCCGGCTTAGCTCTTAGATCAGGTGCAGCAGCGCTGTGGGCTGGATCTGTAGTGACAACAGCGCTGATCTGTGACAATTCATGCACTCATCCCCATCCATGCTCAGCCATCCTCATCCATGCTCAGCCATCCCCATCCATACTCAGCCTTCCCTATCTATACTCAGCAATCCCTATCCATACTCAGCCATCCCCATCTGTGCTTGGTCATCCCCATCCACGGCTCAGCCATCCCCATCCATGGCTCTGCCATCCCCATCCATGCTCAGCCATCCCCATCCATGGCTTATCCATCCCTATCCACAGCTCATTCATCCCCATCCATGGTTCATTTATGCCTCATTGATGCTCAGCCATGCCACATCAGTTCTCATCCATGCCACATCCATGCCACTACAGTGCCCATCACTGCCACTACAGTGCATTACAAATGTGTAATAGGTAGTCAAATTAGATTTTAAATGTATGCCCCTAGAATGCCTGATGGTGCTCCCTGCATGTTGGGCCTCTGTTTGTGGCCAGGCTGTGTAAAAGTCACACTGTGAGTCACAATGTGGTATTGTTATACTCAGGAGAAGTAGAAGAATGTATTTTAGGGTGTAACTTGTGGTATGCAGATGTTGAGAAGTGTGTGAGAAATAACCTGTTAATATGACAATTTTCATTTTGCAAAGAAGTGTGGGGAAAAAATTACTTTAAAAAACTCACCATGGCACTAAAAACTTTGTAATGTCTGCTTTCCAAAAAGGGGTCATTTTGGGGGTATTTGTAATTTCCTGGCTTGTAAGTATCTAAAGAAATGAGATGTCATTTAGTATCGAAAGAAATGAGAGGCCGTCAGTACATCAGGTTTGATCAATTTTCCATGATTGGCACCATAGCTTGTAGACTCCATAAAGCCTGGTACACTCGATCTGATTTTCCACGGACAAATCCATGGAATTTTGTCCAAAGTGCGTTGGCCATGAAATTGTATTGCATACAAAATTTCAAAGCATGCTATCCAACATTTGTTGTCGGAAAATCCGACAACAATTGTCCGATGGAGCATACAAAATCCGATCTCGTGTACAAGGTTTTTTTTTTTTTTCCATTCAAAAGGTTTTATTCAAAATAAATGTAGTGTACAACAGAAGATCTTAGTACGTATACATATAGATAAACATATAACATATACACAATGGCCCCTCTAAGGGTATACAGTCATATTAAAGGTGTTATTCAAACACAGAACGCAGCTGTGTGTTGTATAAGTTGCATATATTCTAATTTTAACATCTCATATATAGAGTTTAAGTGTGTAACAGTGTGTAGAGTATTTTATTATGGGTCATTAAGTTCAGATTGTTGTTGTAAGCTAAAGGATTAGGATAGGTATCTAGAGTGAAAGGTGGGTGAGAAAGAGAGGATGAAGTGGGTTAGGAATACAGAGGTATATTGGCTAAGGTATTCATTGGTATACAAAAAAATGGAGTAGCGCTGAATAAAATGAAATGGAGGCCTTCAAAGGACAGAAGGCTGTGTGAAACACAATGTCTATCAAGGTAGTGTAATATACATGAGTGAAAACAATTAATAATAGTCCATGTGAAAATCAAGTTCGGAGCGTGACACCCCAATGTGAATCAGGTTAAGTGAAGTCTGGCTCCAATGAAAGAAATGCGACTTGCTGACCCTTACCACAAAGAAAGATCCTAACGGACCAAGTCAAGCTGGATTCGCTGGGTATGCTGGAGAGGATCCTCTCTGTATATACAATCCCTCCAGGGGTCACCAATCGATCAGTGAAGCGACCAAATAAAAAAGAAAAAACTCTTATAGTGTAAATCCGTGTATGATGATCATAAACGTGTATCCCCAGTGACTGGTAACAGACAGTGTGAACATAAACAAACCACCACCAGTACACACACTGACCCTTACCAGAGCCACTGATCCATCAGGATCAGTCAGAGCAAAGGGGATAAACACAGTAGGCAGCGATGGAACGTCTCAGCCAATGATGGAACAGGAGATGCAGCAGGTACGATATGTGAGAGGAGGAAGAAAAACTCACATAGCGTAATAACGTAGGAATATTTAATAAAAAAAGTAGTAACACTTACAATTGGATAAAGAAATAACAGCAGGGTATGAGAAAAAGCCGGCCGGCGTGTCAGGACGGATCCTCAGATTGCGGTGACGTCAGCACGTCGCCTCCCAACGTTTCGTCTGCTCTAGACGTGGTCACGGGCCCCGTGACCACGTCTAGAGCAGACGAAACGTTGGGAGGCGACGTGCTGACGTCACCGCAATCTGAGGATCCGTCCTGACACGCCGGCCGGCTTTTTCTCATACCCTGCTGTTATTTCTTTATCCAATTGTAAGTGTTACTACTTTTTTTATTAAATATTCCTACGTTATTACGCTATGTGAGTTTTTCTTCCTCCTCTCACATATCGTACCTGCTGCATCTCCTGTTCCATCATTGGCTGAGACGTTCCATCGCTGCCTACTGTGTTTATCCCCTTTGCTCTGACTGATCCTGATGGATCAGTGGCTCTGGTAAGGGTCAGTGTGTGTACTGGTGGTGGTTTGTTTATGTTCACACTGTCTGTTACCAGTCACTGGGGATACACGTTTATGATCATCATACACGGATTTACACTATAAGAGTTTTTTCTTTTTTATTTGGTCGCTTCACTGATTGATTGGTGACCCCTGGAGGGATTGTATATACAGAGAGGATCCTCTCCAGCATACCCAGCGAATCCAGCTTGACTTGGTCCGTTAGGATCTTTCTTTGTGGTAAGGGTCAGCAAGTCGCATTTCTTTCATTGGAGCCAGACTTCACTTAACCTGATTCACATTGGGGTGTCACGCTCTGAACTTGATTTTCACATGGACTATTATTAATTGTTTTCACTCATGTATATTACACTACCTTGATAGACATTGTGTTTCACACAGCCTTCTGTCCTTTGAAGGCCTCCATTTCATTTTATTCAGCGCTACTCCATTTTTTTGTATCAGATTTTATGTTAGTATAACATTTTTGAGTTAGCAGCTTGTTCACGATTTGTTTGCATTAGTAAGCGCACTTTTTTCCTTTTTATATTCATTGGTATAGTATCACCATCTAGTATATGATGTGTGTTCAGGTTGTCGTGTATGCTGTAAGGCGGGCATACTCATCAGAGAATTTTTTTTTTTTTTTGTAAATCTGTTTATTGAATTTTAAAACATTCAACAGAAAAAAAGAAAACAACAGACATTGGTCATGACAAAATTGGCTAAGGCACGTACAGAAATATGATACGAGGCAATCTGGTTACATAAATTAGGGTGGGGAGCTCAAGTCATCACAATGGTCTCAGCGGGCCATCATTCACGGGTAGAAGGACAACTCCGGGCAAAACAAAAAGCAAAAAGGGGGGGAAAAAAAAAAAAAAAAAAAAAAAAAAACTCTGCAGCTCAGAGACACATGATATATTGCAGTCGTAGAATCCTATGCAACAGCGGGGAACCAAAGATTAAGTGGCGTTTGGGTCTGTGGCTGTGGAAGGATCCGCCAGCCATTTGGACCATACCTTATCATATTTTTGAGGGCAACCCCTATTAGCATAGCAATCTTTGTAAAGAGGCAGGCTATTGTTGACCAGTTGCTTCCACAGGGAGAGAGGAGGGGGAGTAGGTTTACGCCAGCTAAGGGCTATGGCCTTGCGGGCATAAAAGAGAAGCAGCCCGACCAGAGTGCGACCTGCCACAGTGGGAATCAGTTGTTCTATGAGACCTAATATACACACTTCTATGGAGGGTTGAAGCAATATAGTGGTGATCTGTGTAATGACCCGTAATATCTCCTTCCAGTAGTCGACAATGGCTGGGCAGGTCCAGAAAATGTGGGTAAAGTCACCAGGTACTGTACCACACCGCCAACACCCCGGGGGGGAGGCGGGGTTCATTTTGTGCAACCTGTGCGGGGTAAAGTATGCGCGGTGAGCCATCTTGAACTGTATTAGTCGGTCTCGCAGGGAGACCAGGGATTTGAAAGGGAAGTCCCATATGTCGTCCCAGTCGTCATTGTCAAAGTCAGGAATGTCGTGTAGCCATTTGTTCCTGAGTTTTTCCAGAGTAGGGAGGGAGGTCATTATTAAGTGAGAGTACAGTCGCGAGGTGGGTTTGTCTGTACACCCTGACCTGAGGAGGGTCTCTAATGAGGACTGGACGATCTGAGGGGGAGAACCGGAGAATTGATGACCGAAGGCATGGGAGAGTTGCAAATATCTAAAAAAATAACTCTGCGGGATGTTGAAGTCCGAAATCAGTTTGGGGAGTGGGGCCAGAGACTGGTTGGAGACCACCTGGGCCATTGTTTTTACACCAAATTTGGTCCAAGCGTGGGGTTCGGGCAATTTGTAAATGTGCTCAAGGGTGGGGTTCAACCATAAGGGGGCAGCTGGAGAGAGTGCATTTTTAGGGAATCTTTCAATCCTAAGTCCCGCCCCCCAAGCACGAAGCGTGGTGCGCATGGAGGGGGTCAATGAGTATGGGGCCTTGGGACCGCGAAAAAGCAAAAATTTCAGCGCTTCCAACGATTTTACCACCGCTGCCTCAACCATGGTGGCGGGGTTTGTCGTATCGGGAGTAAGCCACCAGGCCGCTGTAACTAGTTGGGCGGCCAGGAAATATTTATGTAGGTCAGGGCACGCCAGTCCTCCCTGGGAGGACGGGCGTGTTAGCGTTGACCATCCGTACCTGGGGGACTGGGTCCCCCAGATAAAGGAGGCGAAGAGGCTATGCAGCCGGGTAAAAAAGGATTTAGGAATCCACTGCGGAGACTGACGGAGTAAGTAAATAAATTTGGGCAGGATTTTCATTTTTATGAGATTTATCCGACCGAGCAATGATAAGGGAAGTGACTCCCACGCCTTCAGTCTCAGCCGTGTCTCCCGAACCACAGGGGATAGATTTAGGGGCAAAAAATCTGAAGCCTGCCTCGAGATCACCACCCCAAGGTATTTGAAGCTCTCAACCCATTGTAGGGGTATATCGGAGGGGGCGGTGGTGCGGGCTGCGGGGTCTATAGGGAACAAGAGAGATTTAGACCAGTTAACCCTGAGGCCCGTGACAGCTGAGAAAGAGTTCAGGATCTGCAATGCCCCCGTGAGCGAAGAGTCTGCATCATTGAGGAAAAGAAGGAGGTCGTCCGCATACAGGGCGACCCTCTCCTCCAACCAGCCAACGCGCAGGCCCCTGATGTGCAGGGAGGTGCGTAGGGCCTCCGCCAGCGGCTCCATCGCAATGGCGAAAAGGGCCGGGGAGAGAGGGCAACCCTGCCGCGTGCCCCTGGACAGAGGGAAGGGCTGTGACAGTCCCCCCCCGAGCTTGACAGCCGACGTAGGATGCTTATACAGAGTCTGTAACCACGCGATAAATATCATGGGGAACCCCATTCTACGGAGGACCTCCCACAGAAAAGGCCATTCCACAGTGTCGAAGGCCTTCTCTATGTCCAAGGAGGCCACCACACGGGAACCTTCATTGAGGTGTTGTGCGTGTACGTTGGTAAACAGGCGTCGCAGGTTGACATCAGTGGCTCTATTAGCCATAAAACCAGTTTGGTCAGTCTCAATTACAGACGGCAACAGGGGTTGTAGTCTCGTAGTCAGCAGTTTGGTGAGAATTTTGAAGTCTGCGTTAAGTAGGGCGATAGGCCTATAAGAGGCGCAGGAAGTGGGGTCTTTAGGGGCTTTATGGATTAGAATTATGTGTGCATGGCTCATTGATGTGGGAAGGGTGCCCTCCGTCAGACAGTGAGAGTAAAGCTGGGCTAGTTTGGGAGCAAGTAGGTCCCCGTGTGCTTTGTAGAATTCTATTGGGAGGCCGTCTGGGCCTGGGGATTTACCAGCAGGAAAGGATCCGATGGCCTTCACAACCTCCTCTGGGGTAATGGGTCTCACTAAAGTTTCTCTCTCCGCATCAGAAAGCCAGCCGAGTGCCAGGGGGTCCAGCCAAGGCGCCAAGTCCTGTGGCCTGAAATCCGAGGGCAACACGGAGGTGTAGAGGGAGCCATAGTATTGCCGAAATACGTCTAGTATGTCCGGGAGAGAGGAGACCGACTCACCCGAAAGAGACACCACACTGGGTATCACCGTCAGGGGTAGGTCATGCTGTGATAACATTGCTAGGAGGCGACCGTTACGGTCCCCTTGTTCAAAAAATCTCTGCTTGTTGCGGTAGAGGTCCAACCTAGTAAGTTCTGTCAGATGGAGATGAAGCTCTCGTTTTGCTGCAGCGAGGGCCTCAAAGTTAGAGTCAGTGGGGTCGGCCGCGTGGGCCCTAGCCCGGTCGTCTACCCCGCCCTGCAGCTCAGTTGTGGTAGTGGCCTGTTCCCTGCGGATCCCAGCTATTGAGGAGATGTACTGGCCCCTAGTGAAGGCCTTGAAGGCGTCCCAGGTGATCTCAGGGGAGGAGGAGCCTGCATTAAGTTCCCAGTAGTCTGTGAGGTGAGGTGGGATAGAGTCAGTCAAGTCGGCGTGGGAGAGCCAGTGGGTTCCCAGGCGCCAAAGGGCGGAGGTGCGGGAGGCAGGGGAGCGGATGGTAAGAAGGAGCGGGCAGTGGTCCGACAGCCCGCTAGGCAGGTATGTAGCGTCTAGGACGTCCGTTAGCATGGACGGATTGGCAAAAGCCAAGTCAATGCGTGAGGACGTTTTGTAGGTGGCGGAAAAGCAGGAGTAGGCCCTAGTCGAGGGGTGTTTCCACCTCCAGACCTCGGACACACCCACTGCTTGTGCCCAGGTGGATAGGTCTGATGAGCAATGTTTAGGGGGGACAGGTCTGTCCAAGTCCGGGGCTAGGATGGCGTTAAAGTCGCCCATGAGTAGCAGCTTGGCAGGGCAGTATGGGGTAATTCGTTCCAGGACAGTGTATAGGGTGGAGGCCGAGAAGGGAGGAGGGATGTATATACTAACCACAATATATCTCGTTCCCCAGACTGTGAAAACCACTAACACATATTTGCCCTGAGGGTCAGTGTGAATCTGTTCCACTACACATGGAAAGGATTTGCTGACCAACACCGAGACCCCCCTGGCATAAGAGGAGTATGAGGCGTGAAAGGCTCTCTGGATCCACGGCTTCTTTAGCGCCAGTAGTTTACTGCCCGTAAGGTGCGTCTCCTGGAGCAATACCATGTGGGGGGAATGCAGCTTAAGATACTTGAAGAGTACTGCCCTTTTGAATTTGGAATTTAGCCCCCGGACATTCCAGGATAAGACATTGAAGGTGGACATGTCACGTGTGGCCATTAGGGGATTCCATTATGACATTAAGGAGACGTGTGTTGACGTCAACAGTGTGTAGCAAGAGCTGCATAGATCCAGAGAGCCCTCTGAAGGAAGAGTCATGACCAAGCATTAACCATACAGACAAAAAAAACCTTACAATAGCAAGAAACAAAAGAACCCTTGCTGGTAGCAAGGTGTTAACCCTGCCCTTATCTGATAGCATCCCTGGGAACTTAGGAGCGAACAGATTGGGCTTATACCCAGAAAATAACAATGTAACCCCTTAAACTTTTCTCAGCAACAGTTCAGTGCTGCACGTGAGACTCATCAGAGAATTTAAATGAGAACCAGGAGGACCACATCTTGTGGAATTGATCTATAGAATCATTGGCCTGTGCTACTGTGTCCTCCATTTCGCATATCTCTGCTACTTTAAGTAGCCAGGTCTTGATGGAGGGCACTGAAGGAGTCTTCCAGTATAGCGGGATTAGGGACTTGGCTGAGGTCAGCAGGTGCTTGGATAGAGAGTGTTTGTAGCTTTTAAGTGAGAAGCTGTTTATGTTAAGAAGGCAGCACGCGGCATCTAAAGATAGGTTTATATCCGTCATAGTATTAACTACCTTGATGACTTCCAGCCAATAAGGGGTTATCATTGGGCATTGCCACCATATGTAATAGAGCGTTCCTACCTCCACCTTACAGCGCCAACATCGGTCAGAGGATCCGGGGTACCATCTACTCAATTTAGCCGGGGTTGCGTACCAGTGGGTCAGCATTTTATAAGATGTCTCCTGCATCCGAGTGCTTAGGGAGCATTTGTGCGCTAGTATGCATGCTCTGCTCCACTGCCTGTTTGTGATGGGTATTCCCAGCTCCTCCTCCCAACGTTCCTTGAACTTGTCTGCCCTGCCCTGAACTGGGTCCTGAGACCAGGAGTACGCAAGTGATGTGGCCTTCTGAATCGGGTCTCCTTTCAGACATATTTCCTCTATGTCAGTTAATTGTCTTGTGAACTGTCCTCTAAGCTGTGGGTTGTTGACATAGCTGCGGATCTGGAAATACGTCCATAAGGGAAGACTAGGATAAGGGCTATCTGACTTTAGAGCAGTGAAGTCTTTCATCTGGCTATTTGAGAAACATTGTGATGCTAGAAGTGGAGCGTCTTGTGGTGATGCCTGTAGAGGACCGCGGCCTATTCCCGGAGGGAAGTCGGGGTTATTCCTCAGGGGGGTCAGTGGGCTAAGTTGTGAGGAGAAGTTTGGGTTTTTGGTAAGTTTACGGAAGATTTTCAGGGTGACGCTGACCAATGGGTGGTTTTTTAAGGCCGCTGGGCCCCTTGCCAAAGGAGTCCATGGTATGAATTTGAGTTGAGATGTGCGTAAGGCGCTTTCTAAAAAGACCCAGTCCTTTTCTGTCTCATGGCAGTGCCAATTTACAATTCTGGCGATATGGGAAGCATAATAGTAGCGTCTATAATCTGGTAAACCCATCCCACCTTCTGCTTTGTTTTTTGTGAGGAGGTGGAATCTAATTCTGGGGCGTTTGTGTGCCCATACAAAGTTAAGTTGTAGGGATTGTAGTTTTTTGAAGAAGCTGTCTGGAATACTCAAAGGGAGTGTCCTAAGTAAGTACAGGAGTCTAGGCAGAACAGACATCTTGCAGATGGCTGCCCTGCCGAACCAGGAAAAATGGTGCGGCTGCCACCGTGCTAGGTCGTTTTCTATGGTTTTGAGCATAGGTATGAAGTTTATTTCAACCATCCGGGAGATTTGTGATGTGAGTTTAACTCCTAGATACTTGAGGGCTAAAGGTACCCAAGTAAAGGGACTATGTTCTTGTATCTTTTTTAGCACTTGTTGAGGTACTGATATGTTTAAAGCCTCTGACTTCGTGTAGTTGATTTTCATATTGGATAAATATCCAAAAAATGAAAATTCTGTCATGAGTTGGGGTATGGACTTCGTCGGGTTGGTCAAAAAAAATAAAAGGTCATCAGCATAAGCTGCTATTTTAAATTCCCTATCCTCTACTTGGAAGCCAGCTATTTCTGTATTCATCATTGTTCTTCGAATAAATGGTTCTAGTGTCAAGATAAATAGTAGGGGCGATAGGGGACAGTCCTGCCTCGTGCCATTGGTAATATGTATGGTCTCTGATAGCGAGCCGTTTATTCGTATTTGAGCCGAAGGGTTTTGGTATAGGGCAGAGATCCGTGCCATCATGTGTTCTCCGATGCCTACATGTTTGCAGGTTTCCATCATGTAGTCCCAAGCTACTCGATCGAAGGCCTTCTCCGCGTCAGTTGACAGGAGAATGCCCTCGATCTTTCGCTGGCCTGCTGCATGAATCAAATTCAAGGATTTAATGACATTGTCCTTCGCCTCTCGACCGGGCATGAAGCCCGCTTGTTCAGGCCCCAGCAGGGTGGAGAGTAGGGGTCTAAGCCTGTTCGCCAGTATTTTCGCCAACAGCTTAGTATCCAGATTAAGCAGGGAGATTGGCCTGTAGCTTGTGCAGAGCGCCGGATCTTTCTCGGGCTTGGGCAGGACTGTTATGTGTGCTAGTAAGAATGACTTTGGGACCTCCCTGGGGATGGAAAATGTGTTTAAGGCTTTGGTCAGTGGATTCAGGAGAATATCTGAGAATGTTCTGTAGTAAATGGAGGAGAACCCGTCTGGGCCTGGACTCTTGCCCGCCTTGAGACCTCGTATAGCCGTCTCAACTTCTGCTTGGTCTATAGGCCTTTCAAGTGCCTGTATGTCCGCTGCGTCTAATCTGGGGATTCTGGATGATGTCAAATAGGTCTGGATAATGTGTGTCCTATTTCCTTCGGCGGCAGCCGGTTTGTGCTGACTAGGTAGATTATATAGTTGTGAGTAGTAGTCTTGAAAGTGTTTAGCGATAAGATTGTCCTCTATGTCCATGGTCCCTGTTTTATTCCTAATGCCTAGTATGGCATTTTGGAGTCTCGGGCCCTTTAGGGCCCTAGCTAGGAATTTCCCCGATTTATCTCCGTGTTCATAGTAGATTTTTTTTTGAAAGAATAAAAAACGTTTAGATGTAGCTTCTAATTTTTGTTTCAGCTTTTTCCTGGCCTCCAGTAGATCTGTGGCTAGCGCCTCTGATAAGGATTGTTTATGGGAGGATTCCAGTCTTGATATTAAATCAGTCAGATCCCGGATCTCCTTCTCCCTCTCCCTCTTACGGCGTGCTCCCATCCTTATGAGCTCGCCTCTTATAGAGCATTTATGAGCTTCCCAAATTGACAAAGGGTCAACATCTGGGGTAGAGTTGAGGTTGAAGTACTCAGTGAGGTGTGAGGTCAGTTTCGGGAGCAGCTCAGGGTCAGAGAGAAGTGATGCGTTCAGTCTCCATGAGGGTGGTGGGCGCCTGTGAGTGTCTAAGTTTAAGGTCAAGGATATGGGGGCATGGTCAGAAATTGATTGTATGCCTATTTGTGCATTCTGTACCGCATGTAGATCCCCCCGAGAGACAAAAAGGTAGTCTATCCTTGAGTACCTATCATGCGGCACAGAGTAATATGTGAAGTCTCTCCCCTCTGGGTGGAGGTGTCTCCACACATCTACCAAATGCATGGAGTTTAGTGCTGTCTTCAGGCTTTTTAGTATTTTATATTGGATGTAGGTTTTCCCGGTGGAAGTATCTACCAAGGGGTTTAGGGGAAGGTTAAAGTCACCTCCAAGGACTATACGTCCGGAGGCAAAACCCTCCAGTTCCCTAATCAGGCTCCTGCAGAAGGTCAGGTGGGCTGAGTTAGGGAAGTAGACATTAGCTAGTGTCAGTGGTATCCCCCTGTACTTTCCCCAGAGGCGTCTCTAGGGGGGGGCCAGAGGGGGCCCTGACCCCCCCAACATTATGCTGTGCCCCACCATGTGCCCCCCCAAAAAAAAAAAAATTTTTTTTTTTTTTGCTTTTTTTTTTTTTTTTTTCGGGCCGCCGCTGGAGTAACAGTCTCTCCTGAGAGGGAGAGCGTTCCCAGTCAGCTCTGCGGGGCATTCCTCCCCCTCCCTCTGCTCGCTGACACTGCATAATGCGAGCGTTCACACAACCACAGCCGCCCGATCTGCTCCTTCCCCTGCATCCTCATTGGCACGGAGAAGAGCGAGTTGCAGAAAGGACTCCATGAGCACTGTGGGGGAGGGGGGCCCAAGCCTTCATCTCAGTTACTGAAAAAACAGACTGATTTCTCCCGTCCTTAGGACAGGAGAACCAGCCTGTAAATTCCGAGAGTGGTGACTGCAAGCTGAGCCAAGTGTCAGTCTATGACACTCTTTTACAGCCCAGCGAGTCTAGCCACCCCCCCACTCTCCTCACATATGAGCAGGGAGGAATAAAGCTCCTCCTCCTTCTCCTTTCAGTCCCGCCCACACTATCTCGGTGTGCTGTATCTGAAGAGAGGGGATGTGTGTTCAGGAAATATGAAAATCAGCAGCATGTGTGTGAATGATGCCTGAGATTCTAGCCTGGACCGTGGGTATGTGTGTGCACTGCAGACTGCAGTACACTGTAATCACTGAACTGCATTATCTCCATCCCTTCTCTCCCCCATCTGTCTCCCTCCCCCTCACCTGTTCTTTCAAGACATTCACAATTTACTTTCTGTAACGGTCACCACCGTTTACGATATTCCAATCCATCGCCCCATGACAGGTTATCCGACAGACATCAGACACGACCCATTTCATTTCCCAGAATAAACGAGACAAAACAAGCTCTGGTACTGGCTCCAAAATGAATGAATGAATCCTTTAATGGTAACTTAGCTTTGTTATATACAGTACAAGCATGTTACAGTTAATCACAGGGACAAAGACACACTCCACCCACACATCACACATTACACATTATTTTAGATAATAACATTCCGATGAGTTAATTACTACTTATTATCCAGACGGTCTGGCTCCGCATTTAGAGGGGTTAATTACTACAGCTTGACACATTCACATTCCACATCTTAACAGTGTCATTAGCATACACAATGAACAGGTCTTAGGAGAAGACCTAATTAGCACAATGGACACAAAACAGTATTAGCATCACACAAAGGAATGTCTAGGAGCAGACTCAATTAACACCTCAAAAGCATGTGTCCCCCCCATTGAATGAAAACACTCTATTGACCTGTCGGAGTCAGACTTTAACAACTTGTAATATTTCAAGATATCCTGCAATACATGAATTATCAGTAATGTCCCATCTCATGTAATTTATAATTATCATTTCTCAGTCACCCTATGCCCAAAAGGGCATAGTGACGCTGGCACAGGAGTAAACCCCATCCTTCAAAAGTCTCTGGGTGTCACGGGCCATTCTGTTACACTTTCACTTTCAGTTAGGCAGGTAATATACAATGCAATTTTTTTTCCTACATCCACAGATTGCAGGAAAGAAACTTGCATGATTCCCCCATCAACACAAACAGTGCTGACGGGAATATCCCTCCTGCCCAGGAATTGTATTCTATACAGCAACCACTGGTGATAATCATAAGAGAATCTGCTCATTAATGGTTCAAATCTCAGGCAGTTCCTGCTGAACCAGCTGAGATTTAAAATGTCTATGGATGGTCTTAGCTCTTAGGCAGCCCATACATTGATCACTATTTTTCATTCAACTATTAGGTTGAATAAAAAAAAAAAAGAAATGATCCAATTCCCCCATCTACACATTATAGGTGGATGGGGGAATCGTCCCAGTGTGGACCAGTGCTGGAACAACCAGAGTTACTGTCCTGTCCCGGCTATTCACAGCACTGGTCTCTGTCTCCATGGCAGCGGCGGCAGGACATTGGAACCCAGAGCTGGTTACTTTATGGGGCTGATGTACAGGAGGGCCAGCACAATTTGTTGTTAGAGATGGGCTGGGCATGTTCAAAATTCCACATGCCAGAGCCTGCCAGGAAGCCCACACTGCACAGCGCTAATCACAGGCAGTGAGACATTTCTCGGTCCGCAGCTGCACAGATCAGGAAATGTCTCACTGCCTGTGATTAGCGATGTGGAGTGTCGGCTTCCTGGCGGGATCGGGCATGTGGGATTTCAAACACACCCGAGCCCATCTCTATTGGTTGTAGACAGTTGAGCTCCCTGCAGGTTGCTTAGCAGCAGTGGACCCTTCTCTGACATGCTGATCGTGATGCAATCCAGGTGATGCTCTTAGTCAAATCCTAGTGTTAAATATCAGAGATTTTATTGATCAAAGCCCACAATTTACAGGCATAGAGCCCACACGGCTGCGGAACATACGTTTGATTATATATATATATATGTGGTTGTACTCTTGATGCTAATAAATATTGTGTTTATTAGATCTGACTGGGAGCATCACCTGGATCACATGCCGATCAGCATGTCAACAGAGAAGGTTATACAGCATTACTGCTGCTAGGTGACCAGCTGGGGGCTCAGTTCTCTATAACCAATAGTGCCAGCCTTCCCCTGCATGCACCCATAATGTCACCAGCACTAGGACCTAATAGACTGCCGCCGCTGCCAAGGAGACAGATGCCAGACCAGCTCTGTAAATAGCAGGGACAGGACAGCTGGGGAACCCCACAGTGGCAGAACACCAGGGCCCGGTGGCAAGACAACCTTTGCAACCCTGAAAGTTCTCCCACTGCTTTGGACCCTTATATTTTCTTGGTGTGCTGGTGACATATATCTCTTGTTTTCTGCCACCCTGGGGGGCCCCAGTATAGTAGGAAGGGAGCTCACGACAGAACATGTAAAAGGGCCCGTTGTGGGATCGTAGTAAAGGGCCCCAGGAGATTTTATATATATATACTGTATATATATAAAATTGCATTTTATAGTTGGCCCCCCTACTTTTTTCCCTGTCCCCCCATGTGCCCCCCCTAAATATGAAAGCTGGAGACGCCACTGACTTTCCCTTCAGGAATATGTACCGCCCTTCTGGGTCCGTTAGCCTGCCTGTGATCTCAAAAGTGGCCGTTTAACTGACCAGTATTGACACCCCTTTGGATTTAGCATGGTCATTCGTGGCATGGAACGCTGTAGTGAAATATGAATCTGTGAGTTTAGGTACCTTGTCAGTCCTGAAGTGCGTCTCTTGAAGGAAAGCGAAGAGGGGCCTACCCTTTCTGAGTTTGCGTAGGACCGTTGTCCTCTTTTCGGGAACATTCAATCCCCTGACATTGTGGGATATCACTGTGGTGTTGAGGTCCAGGGTGGAGTACGCCATGGTTCAGCTTGAGCCTATCAGAATGATACTGGAAGATAACAATGAACACCCTAATATGGCAGTCAATCACTTTCAGTATAGGGTCCTATTGGTAATAGTAATCCTACTTTTGTACCTCAGATCTTGGACGGATGGGGGAAGAAAGAAGGTCAGGGAAGAGGTGGGAGATAAAGAAGAGAGGTGAAAATCACAGAAAGAGAGAGTAAATGTTATTCACCTTTATAATAGTTAGACTATCAGTAAGGTTCAATTTGTGTGTCCCAGTGAGGTTATGCCCCGCTGGGAGACACTTTGTGGGGCGATGTGAGGCGGCCGCCTCGACATCCAACATTCAACGCCTGCAGTCTGGTGGTAAAGTTCACTAAACCAATAATAACAAGTAGTAAAGAACCGAGTCTACAGGCGAGAGGCATTGTTCCACAGCCTATTGTAGCTTAATCAAATATTTAAAGTAGTAAGTCTGCAGCAATGATTTTGGCATTGAACTGAACATATAGGAAACGTTTATAAACAATTGTTAAGATATAAATACATCTTATTTGTAATCTATAGCTAAGGGAAAGCGTGGGTTAACATTTCTAATCAAAAGAGTAGGGATAACTGGTAGCTTGAAGTCTTATAATCCTACAATAAACCAGCAAGGTTTGTATCTCCGTGTAGCTCCCCCAGATACCTGTGAAAAAGAATAGCATACCTGCAAATGTCCCATGTCTCTGTGTGGACCATATTTCAAGCACTAGGTGGTGCATGAGATGTTGTTTCTTGCCCTAGATGTGTGTGAGCGGAGACCTGTGAATCGTTACTGGAGCTGTTTGGAGTTTTCCCTCTCTTCTTCTCACTTCGGGGGAACTATGGTGGCTGTCAGTTTGTATCAATGAAGGTCAGGGTTCGGTGTCCTGCGGATGGAACAACTCCAGAGTTCAGCATAGTCTCCAGTGAAAACTGTATGTTCTCCATTAGAGGGCAGATTGTCTACCAAGTGGTCCCCTTCCGTGGTCCTGTTTTACCCGCTCACGGGAGTCGGTTCTTATAGACAAATGACATTAGCTCAGTCTATGCTTGATCCTCAGGTGGTCAACAACATTCGTTCTCCATGTATCTAGTGTTTTAAGACCGTGGTCTTACTGTCTAGCGTGCTATGGGGGATATCTTTGCCGTAGTTCGGCTGTTTCTTTTGCCTTGCGGGCCAAGGCAATGAGCATTCCATTATTCAAAAAATAAGAAAATAAAATAAAATAAAAGAGTATCGGGGTTTCGGGACATGGTGCGTGCAGTACAGTGGGTCACAAGTAGCCGGGCTAATACAAATGTTCAGTGTGGTACGTACCGTCCATGGGGTCTTGGTTTAACTCTGTGTAGGATTATCCGCTGTCGTCGCTCAGTCTTCCATCCTTTCAAGTGCACCGGAGGGGTGTGCTCTTCCGTGGTTCGGAGTGCCTGCCATTGAGCTTCCTTGGCGGCCGTGTTTCTGGTTTGGTGTGCCTGCTACGGCGCTACCTTGACGCCCATGTTTCATCCGCTTTGGGTCCTTTCCTTCTGGCGAAGCCATCTGTGAGCACGGGGGACTTCTGGTCAGAGGAGGTAAACGATACTCCTGGTACCAGTCCGGGAGTTCCACTTGGGTGAGCTGTAAATTGGAACAGAAATATTCTAGGTCCTCCGGGGTTCGAAGGGCATGTTGGCGACCGTTGTGTGTAACTAGGAGCGCAAAAGGGAAGCGCCAGGTGTACCGCATACCTTTGTTCCTAAGCTCATCTAGGAGGGGACGTAGAGCTCTGCGGTTTTTTAAGGTAATTTGCGATAAGTCCTGGAAGAGCAGGATCGTTTCACCATTAAAGACAATCCGGTCGTTTCTTCTGGCTTTCTGCATTATTTCCTCCTTAAGAACGAAGCTCTGCAGGCAGCAGATAACATCCCTTGGTGGCTGGTTATCAGGGCCGCGCGCTCTCAGGGCTCTGTGTGCCCTCACGAATTCGATCTCCGAGTCTCCGGGCCTCTCCAGAAGGTTGTTAAACAAGCGTCTGAGGGCTAGGGTTATCTGGTCTGGTTCAACCGACTCTGGTATTCCCCTCACGCGGATGTTGCACCTTCTCCCTCTATTGTCGAGGTCCTCCATGTGCCTCGACATTTCAATGAAATGGTTGGAGTGTGATGTCGTTACCCTCTCCAGCCTGCGTATGGCCTTCTCCCTCTGCTTTCCCACTGCCTCGGCCGTCGCCATCTTGTCGTTTAGCACGAGGAGGTTAGACTTGAGATCCGTGATGGCTGCCGAGAAGGTTGATTTTATGTCCACTGCGAATACGGACATATCAGCGTATGTGAGGGGTGAATTTGGGTTCAGATGTCCCCTTGCATTGTCCTCGGCCGCGGATTGAGAATCGTCACTGAAGTCCTCCAGTGCACGTGTCGGCGCCATCTTGCCACTTAGGCCGCCGTTAAGGGAAAGAGCTTGTCTCTTAAAAATGTCCGATATGCTGTTCCCCTTATATGCCGCCGATGAGCGTCTAGGTCTAGACTGAGGTGGTCTGTAGTTCAGCTTGCTCATTATCCAGTGCTATGCTGCAGAGATACGGGCTTTAGGCTGTGGATTTGCCGGAGCTCTTTCAGTGTGCTGCCATCTCAGCCGCTCGCCAGGCCACCCGTGTACAAGGTTTAACTTACACAAAGACCAAATATTCACAGATTTTTACCAAAGATATGGAGCAGTATACATGTTGGCCAAAATGTATGATACTTTTTATGATACTTTTTTGATTTATAGCGCAAAAAAATAAAAAACACAGCAGTTATTAAATACCACCAACAGAAAGCTCCATTTGTGTAAAAAAAGGGACACACATTTCATATGGGCACAGTGTTGATTGACTGAGTAATTGTCATTTCAAATGTGAGAGCAATGAAAGCTAAAAATTGGTTTGGTTAGGAAGGGGGTTTGAGTGCCCAGTGGTTAAATTATCTTTTTTTCAATCATCTGCCCACCAAGCTCCGCCCACTAATTCACCTAGACAGCAATGGTAAAGAGTGCAGCAAAAAGGAAATGCTCAACTCTCAATCATTATCCTTGGGTTGCCCTGAATGAAGTACAGAATTATCACGTGGGGCAGATAGATTACTGTGGAGGAAAGAGGAGGTGGTAACGCAGAAGATTGTACATCACTCACAACAGCATTCAACTCCAAAAAGGGAGCTGGCAGGATCAACCGATAATACTACCAAAACATGGACGTTTAATATTGACAGCCCACATAATCAGATATACAGTATTATATTATTATTATGTAGGATTTAGTTTAGGCAGCACTTACAGTATAACTTTTAAATCTTAAAGAGGAACTTCACTAAGTCAGCAACTACAAATACTGCAGCTGCTGACTTTTTAAACTCAGGTGCTAACCAACCCATGGAGTTTACCACTGTTTTCCCACAGCTGTTTCTTTTCACTACTGCAGGTCCTCGGCACTGCCATCTTGAATTTGGATTCTGGCTATGAATTCCTTGGGGGGGTGACTATTGGGGGGGGGGGGGATGAGTGGTACTTTGCTTCTCAGTGAAGTTCCACTTTAGGATAAAATGTAGGTGTTCTTTTATGAAAGTGCGGTAAAATACTGCTTTTCAGTTCTCAGGGGAGATCGCTCTCCTCTGAGTGCCTGTTTATAAAACTTTGTAGATCGGTTCTCATGTTGAGATGAGGAGCGATCTACAAACGGCTGGAAACTCCTGAGAACTGCTTCTCTCACTGTAATCTCGCGTGATGTAGCGGGATTACAGTATGAGGAAGTGAAAAATACACGAATCAGCACACATTATACACCACATATTAATAAAATAATAAAGTTACATTCCCACCAAACAATATACATTAACCTAATTATTAAAAAACATTGTTTTTGTCAATATTTAAAGCTCATACATGTGCCTATTTAAATGTGAATGGTGTATAGTAAATTAATGGAATCCCACATATGTAATGCAGCTATACACCATTCATATAAATGAAAAATACATTTATAATCATACATTTTTTTTTTTTTTTTAATAAAGTATACAAATATAAACCCTGTATAACTGTAATAGAACAGTCCATGGGTAAAACCATATTTTAGAGTTTACAATTTTTTTTTACTAATAAATAAAAAATTATATAAAAATGACTTTAATAATAGCATTTTAATGCAGGTAGAATTATATATATATGTGTGTGTGTGTGTGTGTATATCTATATATATATATATATATATATATATATATATATATATATATATATATATATATATATATATATATAAAACTCAACGTGTGTGTGTATGTATGTTCCAGCATCACGTCCAAACGGCTAAAGATATTAACATGAAACTTGGCACACATGTTACTTATATGTCAGCAACAAACATAGGATAGGTGGTTTAACCCTTACCCACCCCCATTTGCCATGGTCGGGGTTTTTCTTTAAACTCCTATTCAACTCTATGGGAAATACATGTTACTTCATAACTTCCAAACGGCTGTACATATTTCGATAACACTTTGTCACATGTTACTTATATGTCCACTTAAACTATGGGATAGTTAATTTATCCCTTAACTACCCCCATTTGTGAGGGTCGGGGTTTTTGTTTAAAGTCCCATTCAAATCAATGGGAAATGTATGTTCCCACATAACTTCTGTATGCCTGGAGATATTTCAATAATACCTGGTACACATATTACTTATATGCCAAATAAAAATATATGACAGTTAAATTAACCCTTACCTACACCCTTATATAAAAGATGGCTATGATTTTCCTCCCCAAAAGGTTAAGATAGGAAGACCGGGCAACGCCGGGTATTCAGCTAGTATATATATATATATATATATATATATATATATATATATATATATATATATACTATAAATTCCTAACCTGCTAATTTTGGGGTGTGTAATAGTGGGAAAGATGTGTTCTGACTGTATGGCTGCTTGTGTGTGAAGCATGGAAGTCAAAAGACTTCCTTCTTCCTCCACAATACTCAGCCAGCTTCTTGCTTCTCTCTCTGATTCTCCACCTCAGAGATGGTGAATCAGAAAGTGAGAATTCTGTCACAGATCGCCAGTGAGGTGCTGAAATCGCACCTTCATAAACTGGCCGTTTCTGTGACAGTCAGTTACAGATTCTCACTGTGCTGAGATAATCAGTGGAGAACATGTTCTCAGCTGATTACCTCAGTTTTATAAACTGTTCATGACCTGAGATCAGCGGTGAGAGTCGGGATCGCCGCTGATCTCAGTTTCATAAAAGGACACCTTTTTTTTTTTTTTTCTCTTTATTACATTTTTTCCATCATATTTAAAAACAGGTTACATTCATAATATTCCTTTTACAAAAAATTTCACATTCCCCGTATGTCATAACCTTATAGGTTTCTCCTGTTGGTTTGTTTATCCTACCACCCCCCTCCCTCCACTCACCCCTGCTCTCCAGTTTAATGAGACATCATTTCACACATGGTATCCCATTTTAAGCAGCCATGGTTTCCATATTTTATCGAATTCCTTGATATTTCTTCTCTTAACATATACTACTTTCTCTTTCCACACTGTTTCTGTCACTGCATTGGTCCACTCACTTATTGTTGGGGGGTTCACTGCTTGCCATCTTTGAGAAATTAGTTTTCTTGCCTGAAAGAGGCACCTTAATACTGCTTTTGTGGTGCTAGCCGACCCACCTCTTTCCTCCCATAGGCCCACTATACACGTTCTTGGGTCCATCTCCAACTTAGTCCCAAATGTCATGTTTATAATATTGATGATCCCTATCCAGTACCTGAATAATTTTGGGCACCTCCATAACATATGTATTAAGTCCCCCGTATCCTGACACCTGGGGCATCCAGCATCTACTCTCCAACCAAATCTAAATAGTCTTTTTGGTGTATAATACATCCTATTAGCCAGATTCAGGTAGATGGGCACATCTTTGTGCCGGCGTAACGCAAAGTATATGCACTACGCCGGGATAAGTCAGAGAGGTTAGTACATGATTCACAAAGCACTTGCTCTCCACGTTGCGCCGGCGTAACGTAAATGTGAAGGCGTAAGCCGGCGTAAGTGTAAGTGGGTGTGAACTTATGCAAATGATAGCCTGAAGCCCCATACACACTATCAGTTTTCCTGTCAGTTTTCTCATCAGGTTTACCAAAACCATGTAGTGCAAGGGCCTGCCTGATTGCATACAAATTGAAACTCTTGAGGTTTGACCTCATTTTAGATGGTTTTGGTAAACCTGAAGAGAAAACCGTCAGGAAAACTGATAGTGTGTATGGGGCTTGAGCGTGGAGCAGTGGATTACGCCCGGCGTATCTTCCGCGGAGCATGCGCAGTGATGTCGACGTATGATAGCTTCCTTGTGCGCATGCTCACAACTACGCCGGCGGAACTTCCTGTTTTACGCCGGCCTACCGGCTTACGCCGAGCGCATAAATACGCCCAGACATGCGCCCGTCTGACGCAAAATTACATCCTGCTTTTTCCCCCCCTGAGCAAGGTAATTTTGCTGTTCTTTATTTCTTGGCTCTTTTGCTGTGCTATGGCTGCTCCAGTCAGTAAGACGAAGATAAATTTTACTCCCCAGGAGAGGGCAATCGTGATTGCTGTAGAAAAAATAAATATTGTTGCGCAGACCCAACCTAAAGTGCAAAAAAAGTATTTTTATCAGCCGCGTCTTAAGTGTGCCATACAGCACAAAACAAACATAATAGAAAAAGGAAGTCGCGCTAATTTAGAGTGATATAATGAACCACCAGTGACTAACAAACAATAGGTTAGAAACAGTTCAAAATATGGTGGTAAAAACCACCAGTAGTGTGAATATAGATTGTAAATGACTATTGGATATCATGAATGTCTCTGCAGTTGATATACACAAATTGACAATCTAGGCAAGCCAAGAGGTTTTGAAGCAGTCCACAGGTGTAGTGATGAAAGAAATCTCAGGTAACAGTGATGGCAACCACGCTGTGTTCAGAACAAACAGGAGACCTCCACCACAGATAATACTGACTCTTACCAGAATTCAGTAAATATACAGCATAAAAATCAGATCCAGCAGCAGCCCAAATGGTTATCTTCAACTAGCGATATCCCAATAGGGGAACTCTCCATTCATTAGTGATCACCATTTAAATCCAAGCTCCACAGATATGTAAAGAAACACCAAGAGGGGAATATAGCGTAATACTGCGCTGATTTATTTAAAACATAGAACAGCCGAATGCTTACTTACATTCCGAAGATATAACATAGGCATCAAGCGGGCATAAAAGTAGAAACAGCAGAGCAAAAAACACAGCCGGCCGGACTGTGTGTTGGCGTACGTCCGGAGTATCCGGATCCTTACACTAGTAAACGCGGTAACGTCAGGGCGTCTCCTCCCGACGTTTCGTCACGATAGGGACGTGTTCACGGGGTAAGGAGACGCCCCAACTCACCGCACATAAAACAAACAAAGGGGCGGAGCCAACCCGGGGGCAGATCCAATCACGATCGCTCATCCTCCATTTTGACTCCTGGAAACCTGCAACGCCTGCTAATGCAAACCGCTGCCACAGTAAGGGAAAAAGTATATACATTTTCCCCTGACTCAAAAATAAAGTTTTTTAAGACCTCTACTAAAACGCGCAGTCTTGAAAGCCGGAAGATCAAGGGAAGTAAGGCAAATATAAAAAAGTATAGTCCTCATAAAAATATAGCCAAAATACAATGCTACCAGCGCATTGATCCCTGTCTTAACCGGTCATCCAAAATTTAAAAACAAACAAAAACATATGGAAAATGTGATCACCAGAGTCCGCCCCAGGTTGTCTACACCCCCATGTATATAAAATGACATATATAATAAATACAGTAAGCAGTCCTGGCTAGGTTAAAAGGACAGACTATACAGCAATAACACATATACAACTAAACATCTATATTTACACTGAATATAAACAGTAAAAATAGAATATATCACATTAGTCAATGGAATAATCCATGATCTAAAGTGCCCCATCAGCACGGACTCTCTAAACTTTCTCTTTTAAGAAAAGGGGGTATTGTATTATGTCGACATTGAAGGGCAAATGCATATTAAGGTAGGTAGAGATAGCAACTCGTATAGCAAGAATAGCCCTCTATGACAAATTACACAAAAAATTATGAATTATCCAGAAAGCAATTTAAGTCTACCTCGATATTCAAACCGTAAGGCGTATAACATTTAATTTTGTATATCCAGGACATCTCGGTCCTGGATATAGATCTGACCAAGTCACTCCCCCTCCAATGAGCGGTAAACTTGTCTATCCCAAGGAATATAGTATCCTTGGGATTACAGTCGTGGGCGGTAAGGTAATGCTTGGATACGGAATGCTCCGTGAAACCACTTCTGATATTCGCGATGTGCTCATTTAGCCGCACATGTAGGGGGCGTTTAGTCCTCCCCACATATTGTAAACCACACAGACATATTAGTAAATAAATAACTCCGACTGTGGAGCACGTGATAAAAGGCTTAATCGAAAACCTTCTACCAGTGCAACTGGAGCTAAACTCCGCTGTCTTTTTCTTAGTGCGGTTATTAATGCTACAGCTCTGACACCGACCACACTTATAGAAACCTGTCAAACCTGCCAAGAACATCGAAGGAATTTTAGGGGGATTCATTATGTTACCAGCCACCTTATCTCTCAAGGAAGGGAGACCCCTAAAGACTACCTGCGGCCTGTCTGGTAATAGACCACCCAAAATATTGTCACTCTTGAGAATGTGCCAGTGTTTGGACATTATGTGCTTAATCCCACCATGCTGGCAGGAAAAATCTGTAATAAAAGGGCATTTGAATTTGCCGGACTTGTCACGAGGCTTATCTTCAAGTAAAATACCCCTGTCCAGTTGGGTCACACGCGTTTACTAGTGTAAGGATCCGGATACTCCGGACGTACGCCAACACACAGTCCGGCCGGCTGTGTTTTTTGCTCTGCTGTTTCTACTTTTATGCCCGCTTGATGCCTATGTTATATCTTCGGAATGTAAGTAAGCATTCGGCTGTTCTATGTTTTAAATAAATCAGCGCAGTATTACGCTATATTCCCCTCTTGGTGTTTCTTTACATATCTGTGGAGCTTGGATTTAAATGGTGATCACTAATGAATGGAGAGTTCCCCTATTGCGATATCGCTAGTTGAAGATAACCATTTGGGCTGCTGCTGGATCTGATTTTTATGCTGTATATTTACTGAATTCTGGTAAGAGTCAGTATTATCTGTGGTGGAGGTCTCCTGTTTGTTCTGAACACAGCGTGGTTGCCATCACTGTTACCTGAGATTTCTTTCATCACTACACCTGTGGACTGCTTCAAAACCTCTTGGCTTGCCTAGATTGTCAATTTGTGTATATCAACTGCAGAGACATTCATGATATCCAATAGTCATTTACAATCTATATTCACACTACTGGTGGTTTTTACCACCATATTTTGAACTGTTTCTAACCTATTGTTTGTTAGTCACTGGTGGTTCATTATATCACTCTAAATTAGCGCGACTTCCTTTTTCTATTATAATCGTGATTGCTGGCATGGAGAGATATGAGACCTTCCTCCATGGTGCCCAGAGTCGGGATACCAGCCGCGCCAGGAAGCAGGAAATCCTGGATACGATTGCGTCTCAAGTTAGTGCCCTTGGCAATGCCACCCGCAGCGCCAAGGACATTAACAAGAAAATTAACGGCATGAAGCTCCGTGTGCGGGAGCTGTCCGCCATTCGAAGGCACCAGAGTGACACGGGGGGTGGACCACCCTGCAATATTGTTTTGACCCCGGATGAGGAGATGGTCGCCCGGTGTATGCAGAGGGAGCAGTTGGAGAGGGTTGAGGGCTTCGATTCCCGTGATGAGGCCTTGAGGACAGGTAAGTGTTTTATATCCCCTATCCGGTGTGTAGCATGTGAGGGGGTGGAAGGGAACATGTGACAAGTGTGTGGGTCCCCCAACATGTGACTGCTTTATGTCATCCACAGATGTGCAGGAGGGAGCGGGCACATCTGCTGCCGGTGGCCGTCCCACCACATCGTCCCCGGAGCAGCCTCAGCAAGACGTCTAAGATCCAGCGGTGGAGGGGAGTGCCTACACCTCTCCTCTCGAGGAGGTGGTTGAGGAGTCTGTGGACCTAGGGCAGATAGGCCTGATTATAGAGGACTCCAGTGTTCTTCCTAGGCCCTCTCGCAACTCCCCCCCCTATCAGGGGAAGCCCCTCTGTGTCTGCCACCAGCAGAGGAACCCCCTCAAGGGGCTCACCATACACCCGCTCACAAGCGTCTTCTGCTCCAAGAAAGGCGACAAGGAAGACCAGGGGTGTACCTATCAGTGTCCGGGACCAAATAGCCCTGGACCAGGGCCAGCAGACCCGGCATATGGGGGATATAGCCGGGAAACCTGCAGCAGATGGCACATAACACTGGCCAAATCTACGACGCAGTGCTGGATGGCAATTCCAATAGTGCTGCAGTGGTCACCTGTGTGGGGGAGCTGCAGGCCACCACTGTGAACCTGGTGGCTGAGGTTGAAAGGCTTACTGAGGCCGTCAACACCAACACGGCTGCCATCCAGGAGGAGGGGAGACAGAGGCAGCGCAACCAGCAGCATAACATCACCCGCCAGCTAAGGATGCAGGCCCAGACAAATGTCTTTCTGAGCCGGATTGCCGTGGCCTTGGAGGGCAGGCAGCCATCACCTGCCAGGAGTGGCCCACCCGGGGATGAGCCACCTCCAGATGTCCCAACCCCCCACCCCAGGCTGCCCCCAGGCAGCTGAGGAGCCAGAAAGCTGCCACCAGGCACAGCCCCCGTCAGCCCAAATAAGTGGCTTTATTTTTTATTGAATTTTTTTTCTATGCTCAGTTCATGATTTTTTTTTTTAAAGCACACGGTGAGGAGTGCTGGCTACAGTGTGACTGGTGTGTGAATGGGGGGGTTGACACTCCTGCCAGCAAAGGGGTGTCACCCTTGGTCGTTGGGGAGAAGTTATCCACACGACCCTTCTGAATGTGGTATGAATGTAGAGCTACATAATTGGAGCCGTGGTGTTGCTGCTCCCAAGTCCTGCATAGTGGACTTGGGCTAATCCAATGTGATGTGGATGTGGGGTGTGAGCTAGAGACCACAGTGGTGTGCATGCGTGCATTCTCATTGTGCCATGATGAATGTGTGTGTTTAACGTGCAAACATGTCTTCTGTGAGGCGTCTCCTGACTGCTGCTCCCTCAGCAGACGGGCTACCCTCGGTTAGGGGGGGACTGTGTGGTTCGGGGGTCAGGTCATCACGTAGGTCAATATCCAGGCCCTTTCTCATGGCGTAGTTGTGTAGAATGCAACATGCACCGATGATCTGGCACACAAAGTTTGGGGAATACAACAGGGTCCCCCCAGACTTATCCAGGCATCGGAAACGGGACTTCAGGAGGCCAAATGTGCGTTCCACCACTGCACGGGTACGTATGTGTGCAGCATTGTAGTTTTGCTCTCCTGTGGTTTGGGGAGTCCGGTATGGAGTCATGAGATGGGGTCCAAGTGCATATGCAGAGTCACCTGGAAGGGAAAAGACAGGAGGATGTTAGTCGTGCATGTGCCCCTTGTGATGTCTGCATCACGTGCTACATGTGTGCAATCAATGGCCCCCACAGTGCGTGGGAATCTGGCAATTCTGTAGAAATCCTCCATTGCCTTCTGCTGCAGATGCTCATGGGTGGGTCTGATGAAGTGGTGGGACATGCGTTTGAGGATTGCGGGGACAACCTGGTGCACACATCTGCTCATGGTGGATTGTGACATCCCAGCCACAACTCCACTTGTACACTGAAAAGATCCACTGGCTAGGAAATGCAGTGTTGCCAGTACCTTGACCAGTGGCTGGTCAAGGTATCTCCCTCATTTGCATATTTGAATAGGAAATCAATGTATCCAGGTTGGCGCATTGTGTAATACATATAATAATTGTGGAATCCACATCATTTTAATCAGGTTGCACCTCCCTGCAACCGACAACGGGAGGTGCCGCCAGATACCAATTTTGTATTTGAATTTAACCAACAGTGGAGCCAAATTATTCTCTATGCATTTATTGAGATCCTGTGTTATGACTATATCTAGATATTTAATTTTCCCCACTGTCTCCAGCTGTAGAATCTCAGCCAGTATCTGGTTCCTCCTTGGATCTACCGGCATTAAGGCAGATTTCTCCCAGTTTATGACCAGTCCGGATATACTTCCGAAATCTCCAAAAATGGTCATTGCCTGCTTAATGGAGTGACCCGTATCACCAAGGAAGAGGGAAAAAATAAACATATACGAACAGGATCATATGATAAGTCCTGAGGCATTATACACATAAATGTCCCTTGCAGGCTTATTAGATAAAGCAAGATCATTATTTTGTGCAGGGTAAGTGGTTATCTGGGTCCCAGACAGAATACATATCTGTTAAACGTTATCACTCAGTTTTGAACAGTATATTATTGTTAGATTACACTTTTAAGACTGACCAGGTTTTGGATTGGGCTGCCGGAGGCTTTCTACCCAATGCCTTGCCTACTGGGGCCCTTAGGCTATTAGCTCTTCTCCCCAGAACACACTTTAATATTTGCTAGACATTTTTATTCTATGTCTGAAGTACACAATTAGACATTCCTTATAGGATACCCTTCTCTTTTTGTAGTGCTTAAGTGAGGGATAGGAGACTTACTGGCCAGGTATGTTCCTATACACTAAATAAGGTAAGTAGGTAACCAGTGACATATTAGTTAGTAATGACGTATACTTGAGATATATACTAACTAAGGTGTATGTAGTCTGTCTACATGTACTGTATGTATAATTAATGGATTAATCCCTATACCTTGCTGGGGGATATCCGAAATTAGATCTGGTGGATCTACGCAACACCATTTCTGAGTTTTCTGGAGCACTGTTTTCTCCTTGAACACTTGCTTCTTCTGGACTGACAGCTGCACCTTCATCTTGGACAATGGGGGCCTGTGATGGCTCTTGACTTATGGAGCTTTCTCCCACATTAGAAGGTTCTGATGGGACTGCAGCAGGTGAGCGGATGGCTGGAGTAAACTCTGGAGCTTCTGGTGCCAAGACTGAGGTGGATGGAATGGAACTGATTGGCACATAACCAAAGAAGACGTTTTGATCAGAAGGGAAGAGAGGATCATCTTCGAACATCAGGAGTGGCCTCTCAGGCTCAACTGGCTTGGTGGGCTGCACTTGTGCTGGCTGAACTGGAGGTGGAAGACTTGGTGGTGCAGAAGGAGGCACCAACACAGGCAGGTTCCCTTTGTGACACAGCTTGATCCGGTTTCGGTGGACAACTTGTGGTTCATATCCGGCTTTTTGAACTGAGTAGACATCCGGATAAGGGATGGAAATCACTGTGTATGGTTCAGTTTCCCAAAGGGAGTCCAACTTATGGGTTCTAGGATGCTTCTTCAGCCAGACTTTATCACCAACTTGCAACGGCTGGGCAGAGGCATGGCGGTTGTAGTCCTGTTGCTGCCTATAGTGTGCCTCGCCCATCTTTTTGTTGACTATCTCTCTCGCTTCTTGAATCCTTTTCTGATGTTCAGAGACCCATTCTGAAGAGGCTTGGGGTGAGTTGTTGAAAGGTGCTTGAAGTCCAAAGACCCTGTCTTTAGGCAGTTGACCGTGTCGGCCCATCATGAGGTAAAATGGAGTATAACCAGTGGAACAGTGGACGGTATTGTTGTAGATTTCCAACAATTCGGGCATTAGTTGAGGCCACTCTTCAGGTCGGGATACAGAGGCCGCTCTCAGCATGTGGATAAACACCTGGTTGATCCTCTCACATAGTCCATTCCCTTGCGGATGATTAAGCAGTGGTCCTGAGTTTCTTACAAGCATGGAACTGGCACAATTCTTGAAACAGTTGGGCCTCAAAGGCCGGAGCTCGGTCGGACAAGACATTTTCAGGACATCCAAGTATCTGTACCCAATGGGTGTAGAACATCTGGGCTGTTGTCTTGGCTGTTAAGTCTTTGACTGGCACAACCACTACCCACTTGGAATAGTGATCCACCATGGTGAGAGCATATGAATACCCGGACCGGGTAGGTGACAGCTTGACATGATCCAAGGCGACCAATTGGTTGGGCCTCTCGCTCTGAATGGAATGGAGAGGTGCTCGCACATTCTTGCGACCATTCTTGGGGATATTGCAGACTGCACCACTTTTCAACGTCGCTCCTCATTCCAATCCAGTAGAACCGGCGTCGGATGGTGGCTTCTGTTTTATGGACCCCAAAGTGTCCTGACTGGTCGTGGTAGGCATTCAATACCATGGCGGCATCTCTCCGAGGGATCAGAATTTGGTGTAGCCTTTCACCCGACACTGGGTCCAAGAAGTTCCTGTACACCATTCCTTTGTGCACAAATAGTCTTTTCCTCTGACGCCACAATCGCTTCAATTCGTAGTCATTCTGGCCCCGTCGTAACCGGGGAGGTACCCTCCTGGTCAATAAATACTCCTGCAGATCTCCCATAGTCTGACTTTCTTCCTGTAGGGTCCTCCAGGTATACAGGTCTTCCTGGATTGCTTTAGACCCAGATTCACTCCCCTCGCGGGTGACGACCACATCCTGATTCACAAATCTTTGATAGAAGGGAGGCATCTCCACATCTTCCCACTTGTCCTCCACTCCACTGGGGGATCTTCGCCAGGAGCCATGCGTGATAGCACATCCGCGTTAATATTAGACTTGCAACTTCGGTACTTGATAGAGAAGTCATAGTTGGCCAGTCTGGAGGCCCATCTTTGCTCAAGGGCACCTAGTTTAGCGGTGTTCAGGTGAGCCAGGGGGTTGTTATCGGTGTAGACCGTGAATGAGGTGGCTGACAAATAGTCCTTAAATTTTTCGGTGACTGCCCACACGAGGGCCAGGAGCTCTAACTTGAAGGAACTGTAGTTAGAATCATTCTTCTCAGCCCCTCGCAGATTCCGGCTGGCGTAAGCTATCACCCTCTCTTGTTTTCCCTGCATCTGGGACAACACTGCTCCGAGTCCTTCGAAGCTGGCATCTGTATACAGTCGGAAAGGCTGAGTATAATCCGGATAGGCCAGGATGGGAGGCTCCGTCAATAGATGTTTTAGAGCCTGGAAGGCCACCTCTTGCTCTTTGGCCCATTCCACAGGCAGCTTGCCATTATAGTTCCCCATCGCCGTGCCTCGCAGGAGAGAGGTCAATAGCTTGGCAATTTGTGCAAAATGAGGAATAAAGCGGCGGTAATATCCTGCAAATCCTAAGAAGCTCCGAATATCCTTAACAGTGCGTGGGATTGGCCAATTCTTGACAACTTCGACTTTAGCTGGATCAGGTTGGACCCCTTCGGCACTGACGACGTGGCCCAGGTAATGTACTTGTGGCTTGAGTAGGTGGCACTTGGAGGGTTTGACTTTCAGACCATGCTGGATCAGTACTTGGAAGACATAGGACAGGTGAGTCAAATGTTCCTGATAGGATTTGGAATACACAATCACGTCATCCAGGTAGAGTAGGACACTCTGGAAGTTAAGGTGCCCCAGACATCTCTCCATCAGCCGTTGAAAGGTAGCTGGGGCATTGCACAGCCCAAAGGGCATACTTTTAAATTCGAAAAGACCCATGGGGGTGACAAAGGCTGTTTTCTCCCTGTCTTCGACGGCCATGGGCACCTGCCAGTATCCGCTGGTCAGATCCAATGTAGAGATGTAGGCCGCAGAACCCAGCGCGGTGAGTGACTCCTCAATCCGGGGGAGAGGGTATGCGTCTTTATGGGTGATGTCGTTCAATTTCCTGTAATCAACACAGAAACGGATGGTCCCATCCTTCTTCTTAACTAACACCACGGGTGCTGCCCAGGGACTCTGGCTCTCTTGTATTACATCCGCCTCCTTCATGTCGGTTAACAGTTTCTTGACGGTTTGGTACATGCCTGGTGCCACAGGCCGATGCCTTTCCTTGATGGGGGGTTTATCGCCGGTCAGGATTCGATGCTTAATCATGGAGGTTTTTCCAAAATCGGTTGGGTGTTTGCTGAAGGCACTCTGGCACTCCTTCACCACCTCGATGACCCCTTCGACTTGTTCTGGTGGGGTGAGAGATCCTCCTATTTGCAGTTGGTGCCACCAAGGTTCTGGAGAATTTTCGGTAGCCCCTGACACGGTTTGGGCACTCAGCTGTTGGGCCGCCTTCCGTGAAGAGAGTATGTCACTGGAGTCCAAGAAAACAAGTTGGGCCACTGGAGTGTACTTTGGTAGGGTGGTGGCTACGCCGGACAAATTAACTAGGCGGACTGGGACCCGTCCATTCACCACCGTCACTAGGCTCCATGCAGCTCGGACCAAAGGAAAATCTTCAGATTGTATGGGCTCCAGTAAGGCCTGATAGTCCTGATTCCTTACACCAGGGCGCGCCCGACACCACAAAATGGTCTCTGTGTTCGGCTGCAGGGTCACGGACCTCATGTCTTGGATCCGAACTTTACAGATTTCTCCTCTCCGGTTCGCAAACTTCTGTTCTGCTTTCAGAATTTTGAGATGGTGTTGCGCAGTCCTCTGACCTGAGGGAGACATGTGGGGGAGAGAGGCATGCAAGGCATCCAAAATATCACTGAAGCAATGTCTCATTATATTCATCCCCAATATAAACTCTGTGGCCCCTGGTACCGTGACATTAGTGACAATTATACCTTGACCTCTAAGTGTGTGACCTCTCAGCTGAATAGTGGGCTCCCAGTACCCATGTCTGGGAATTGGTTCCCTGTCCCCTGCCATGACACTAAAATCCATATCATCTGGTTCACACAATGAATCGACATTCCAGTACCTATAGAATAGGCCCTTAGAGATGGTAGACACCTGCGAGCCTGTATCAATCAGGGCCTGCAGTTGGACACCATCTATGGTAACATTTACATAGGGGCAGGATGCAATGTATGAGGCCCCGTACACACAACAGAGTTTCTCGGCAGAATTCACCGAGAAACTCGGTCAAAACCCGGATTCTGCCGAGAAACTCTGTCGTCTGTACAGTTTTGGCTCGATGGAGCCGCCGAGGAGCTCGACGAGAAAATAGAGAACATGTTCTCTATTTTCTCGTTGTTCTATGGGAGAAGGCGGCCCGCCGAGCTCCTCGGCGGCTTCATCCCAGAACTCGACGAGGAACTCGACGTGCTTGGCACGTCGAGTTCCTCGGCCGTGTGTATGGGGCCTAAGGACTGTCCTGAGTATATTGGCTCTTTTGCTGGACCTGTGATTCGTTTTCCTGAGGGCCGGTCCTCGACCTCAGGGGACGCCCGTTTAAAGCCCAGCATTGCATCTTCCAATGACCGGGTTTGTCACAGAAATCACAGTAAGGCCTACTAGAAGGTCCCGAGCGAGGCCCGCTAGAACGGGGAGGAGGGGCAGGAGTAGGTCTCTTAGTCTCTGGAGGCTCTCTAAGTACCCGAGTGGTGTGATTAGCCAACTCCTTTACCACTTGGGTAAGCTGGGCAATGTCTTGTCTAACCTCTTGAATCTCAGTTACTGTAGTGGAGGCCGGGGTGACAGCCACGGGTGCGGGGGCTGGTGGTAACAGTGGTGCAGGGCACGCCGCCGCACCCATGGGTTCCGTTTTAGGGTCAGGATGCTCCTCAGGGCTTGCCCCCTGCTCTATAACTTGAAGGGCTAGGCGCTTAAAGGCAGAGAAAGACATATTGGGGTTCTGTACAGCTAACATCTTTAATTGCGCCTTGTCCCATTTATTTTGGACCCCTTCTATGAATCTATCCATCAATAGTTTGTTACCCTGGTCAGGGGTGATATTGTCCAGTTTCTGGACTGCCTCCAGGGCATTCTGCAAGGCTACTGCATATGCCCTTAGTGTTTCCCCCGGCTTTTGTCGCCTCTCGTACAGCCTGAGGCGGACCTCTGAGGGTGAGTGGGACTCAAACACCTGATGTAATCCCTCGAAGATCTGATCTACTGTAGTCTTCTCAAAAGTGGGCCAGGTACGGACTTCCTCACGTGCAGGTCCCTGCAACTGTCCCATGAGCAACAGCACCTGTTGGTTAGGGGGGAGAGAGTAGAGAGAGAAAATGCTTTGGAAGCTCTCCTGGAAATCCTGGAGGGAAAAGGGATCCCCTCTGTAGTTAGGCAACACAGGCTTCCCCAGGTAGAATGGGGGGGCCCCACTGTCATGACGTCGTACTGGAGGTGATCCCGGAGGGGTAGCTTGTGCAGGAGCCGCAAGAGGATCTGGTACATCAGCTGCATCTGGTGATCTTGCGGCTGACATGTTGTAGCCTTGTTTGAGTGCGATGTCACTTTAAGAAACTTTGAGAGCGCTGTCTTTGAGTGCGATGTCGTTGAGTGCGCTGTCTTTGAGTGCGACGTCTTTGAGTGCGCTGTCTTTGAGTGCGCTGTCTTTTATTGCCGGACACGTTGCTATGGCTGCGCCCGGCAATTTCCTTTTTTGGTCCGGTCAGCAATTGTTTCCTCCGTGCAACACAGAGTGGATTCTCTAGTTCCGGCTTGCACACTGAAGAGGCGTCACCGCCGGGGCTTGACTGGGCGGAGCTGCGACCGCTCCTGCGTGCGGGAAATGCTGGAAACAATTTAACCCCTTCAGGTACAGACTTTCTCCACTTAACAATGGCAACTAACAGTCTTTCCTTCACCTCCCCCACCACTTGTATATGCACCTCGCTGAGTACATTACTTTCAATGACACAGTTCAGATTCTGGGGGGGGGGGAGGACTTGCTTTAGTGGCTGAATGGTTAAGGCGTACACCCGAAATCCTGTTCGTGACGCCAGAAAACGATGTGGTGACCGGGAAGGGTGAGCCCCACGGCCACACACATGCGCTTGATGGTTAGCTACTTGGTTCTTGGGGCTAGGAGCCCAGGGTCAGGTGATATTAACCCTTAGTGAGGGCCTGATGGTATTAACCCTCTCTGTCACGTGACGCCACTGTAGTCTTGGTATACCCCGGGAAACTACAGCTCCGGGGGCCTCCGTATCCCCGCTAGTTAGGATGGTAATAACACAGTCCACATGAAGGCAGGTGTCAAAATCTTCACAGCGTTTAAACAGTGTCACAAAGGTTCTGCAGACAGTCCCTAGAGCAGAGGTGGGCAAACTACGGCCCGCGGGCCGTATACGGCCCGGCGGACCTTTTAATCCGGCCCCCGGGCGGATCGCTAGAAATAGCATTGTAGTGGATGGCCGTGGCGGAACTACCGCCATAGCGACCCACGCGGGCGCTATGGGGCCCGCAGCTGAGTGAGGTTCGGGGGGGCCCGCAGTCCGATATTTGTTTATGACCGGGCCGCACAGCGGGAGGTAAGCAGGGACCGCGGCCTGGAGAGGGTTAACACAGGCTGCGGTCACCGCTTACCTCCCTCTATGCGGCTGTGCCTGTGTCTCCTCTAGTCTCCATGCTCTCCTGCCCAATGTCATCTATCATCAGAGCAGGGCTGGGAGAAGCCGGAGACACTGGACAGCATGAGTGCTGTGCAGGGATCCGTGGTTGCTAGGAAGCAGGTCGGATCCAATCAAAACAGCTATTGCTGTCCCCGCACACGCTCTGCTGCCTGCAGTAGCTAGGCAACGCCGACGCTGCCAGGGCTGGGGCCTCTGATGACGTATGACGTCTGGAGACCCCGCCCACCCAGACAGATTACGTCCATTCAAAAAACAACAGGAGGGAGGAAGACACGTGTGAAGTGAAGCCATCAGATCGGGAGACAAGTAAAGGAGACACAGAAGAAGCAAAACAGGTAAACGAGAAAGGGGGTAATGGAGGAGGAGACAGGAAAGTGTAAATCGATAAAGATGAATGGTGGTACTGGCAAAAAGGAGATAAGAAAGGGGGAAGAAGAGGGAAGAACAGATAGAAAAAAAGGGGACTATATAAAGAGAAAAATAAGGAAAACAGAAAAGCAGAGGAAAATAAGAGAAAAAATACGAGTGAAAAATAAAAAGATGATAGAGAAATGAGAATAGGAAAAAAGGAAGAAATGAGTGGGAAAATGAGACAAATTAAGAGGATAAGGTACAACTGAGAAAAATGTATGAAAATAAACTTAAAAAAAAAAAACTGGTGGCACACTGGCAGCAATTGATGGCACACTGGCAGCAATTGATGGCACACTGGTGGCACACTGGCAGCAATTGATGGCACACTGGCAGCAATTGATGGCACAATGGCAGCAATTGATGGCACACTGGCAGCAATTGATGGCACACTGGTGGCACACTGGCAGCAATTGATGGCACGCTGGCAGCAATTGATGGCACACTGGCAGCAATTGATGGCACACTGGCGGCACACTGACAGCAATTGATGGCACACTGGCAGCAATTGATGGCACACTGGTTTATGTATGTCTTAGTGATTGATTAACATCACAACTTCATTGATTTGAAATTGATACCCTTATTTTTTGTATGATTTTTGCTTTTGCTCATCACTGCCACACACATGCAGCCATGCATTGCACGTGTGTGGCAGTAATGAGCAAAACTAAAAATCATACAAAAAATCATACAAAAAAAAGCTATCAATGAAGTTGTGATGTGAATCAATCAATCACTAAGACAATAAGACATACATAAACCATAATTTTCACTAATATGAGTCACAAATAGTGAAAAATGTTCATTGTTTTGGGAAATTTTGTTTAATAAAATTTTTTTTCTTGTAAGGCAACCTCACCTTTTCATTGTTTAACTATAACAAGTACTCGTACCAGTTGTCCAACAATGATATTTACTGCTTTTTATAAAGAAATACAATTGATTTTATGCAGTATTGAGTTTAGCCTTTTGGCCCGGCCCTCCAAAATATTTTTAGTTTCTCATGTGGCCCCATCGAAAAAATAATTGCCCACCCCTGCCCTAGAGGATCACACAGCTGATAATGCTTGAGCTTGGCTGAGCATATATATACTCGGCTGCTGAGGCCGGATTAGTAATTCAGGGCCTATGCTTAACTAGGCTGAAAAATAGATACACTTACTGAAGTGTCAGTAGACTTGAGGCTTTTCGCCGGAATAACGGATTGATCCGATAAATGAGCTGAAGTACTGGTTCTGTAGTGTTTAGGGATACTCCACGCTTTGCTGTACTTTCTCCTGAACTGGAGGCCTCAGGCCTGCACTGCTTCTCCTCTGACTGTGCTTTGCTCTGCTCTGCCAGGAACTGTGTGTAGTCTAGACTGGCTTAAACAGGAAGTACAATCCCTTATAAGGGCCTGATCAGACTGAAGCCCATTGGTTGAGAGCTGTGGATCATAGAGACTGACCTGTAGTATAACACAACACAATAAGGTCTTGTCTAGCACTTAGTCCTCCCGACTCTAATACACTCTGACTGAACATGAGATGGTAATACACTCTGACTGAACATGAGATGGCTGACTAAACCTCTTAAAGCTATACACACCTAATAAATGTATTATCAACCATAACAGTATAAATCACATTATAACTAGCTGAGTCCCTGCAGGGGAGACCCCACAAGCCGAGGGCCTCAATCTGACAGGGCCTACAGCAAATACCTGTACTGGGACACCACAGAGTAACCATGCCACGAACATTCCAAGATCCTATTTTCAAAATTCTATCCTGCATTAAATCATACGTTTATACATTATACGATCCAGGATCTATATACAATCTAGTACCATTTGAAGAAGAAGTGGGCACACCACAACAAAAAAAAGAAAAAACAAAATCATAACTAATTCCCAATTTACCCCACCTGGTGGACTCATACCTCTTTATTCTCTTTTCCTTCTTTATATAAGGCAAGACTATATTTGTTCTCTGATTTCTATTTAGTGAACTTATAATACATAAGTTTTATCCTTTACATTCTGTGACATCTTACTTATTCCCTTGTGATATGTTATCTGTGTTTTCCTACTTTTTACCAAGGTTTGTACTTGTGGTGTGTATATATATCTTTCCCTCCCTGTGTTTAATCCTTGAAATATCACCCAAGAGTGGGTCCCCCTTCCGCCCCCCTCCCTGCCCACCCACCACTGGGTGGCAGGGGGTGCTGTGGCCCCGGGCGCGACATTTAGGGGGGCGACTTTCCGTGCCGCCTCCTTATTTTTAATTTCCCGTGTCACCGACACAGATGTCCGGACCGCCCAGGCGGCCACCATGTTTAATGTCCAGCGCTCTGTGATTGAGCATATGGGGGTCATGTGAGGCGTGGGGCTGGAAGTCCCGCCTCCGCACATGACCGCCATACGCCCAATCACAGAGCGCCAGGAAACTCTGAACATGGAGGCGGGAGATGTCAGGCACTGAAAGTGTGAGCCGCCATGGCCGCTGTCTTCCCCTCCGCTCTGATACTCTGCTCTGTGGTACGGCGCTGTGTGGAGGGAGTTGCAGCATGGAGCGGGCTGCGGGTGGATGGCGCTGGCGGGGAAGGGAGTCGGGACTCTGAAGCAGTTCTGCACATCCAGTGCTGGGGTCCTGTCCGTCCTGAGGAGAGTCCTGGAGTCTCTGGAGAAGAGCAGACAGAGGTAAGGAGGACTCGGAGGATGGATTTTCACCAAGCTGGGGGGAGGGGGGTGCGAGTATTGCTGGAAGTAGGACTCCTACTGTAGGAGTTAGGTGGGTCTGTGTAGTAGGTCAGTGTCAGTGTATGGGTCAGTGTCAGTGTATGGGTCAGTGTCAGTGTATGGGTCAGTGTCAGTGTATGGGTCAGGACAGTGTATGGGTCAGGACAGTGTATGTGTCAGGACAGTGTATGGGTCAGGTCAGTGTAGGGGTCAGGTCAGTGTAGGGGTCAGGTCAGTGTAGGTGTCAGTGTATGGGTCAGTGTCAGTGTATTGGTCAGTGTCAGTGTATGGGTCGTGTCAGTGTATGGGTCAGGTCAGTGTATGGGTCAGGTCAGTGTATGGGTCAGGTCAGTGTAGGGGTCAGGTCAGTGTAGGGGTCAGGTCAATGTAGGTGTCAGGTCAGTGTAGGTGTCAGGTGAGTGTAGGTGTCAGGTGAGTGTAGGTGTCAGGTCAGTGTAGGGGTCAGGTCAGTGTATTGGTCAGATCAGTGTAGGTGTTAGGTCAGTGTAGGTGTCAGGTCAGTGTAGGGGTCAGGTCAGTGTAGGGGTCAGGTCAGTGTAGGTTTTCGGGGGTCAGTGCCATTACCGGTTGAACTTTCACATATACACGATCGGCGGCTCTATAGCCTGCCAATTGTGTATATGTGCTGGCTGTGTGCCCCCCCTACCCCCCTCCAGTACTGCCGCCGCCCCCCCCTCCTGACCCCTTTCACCTTCAATCCCGGGATCCGCTGCCCCATCTGCGGCCCGGGACTGGCTCGGGAGGGTGTCAGGAGGTAAGATGGGAGGGAGACCAGAATCTTCCTCCTTGCTGATCTCCCTCCAGGCTGTGAATGCAGAAGTGATGTGTATTACATCCGCATTCACCTGTCAGTCATCTGGCTGCTATAGCCAAAGAGAAGAAGCAGATCTGTGCTTCATCAGCTTCTTTTGGGTTCCCCAGGTGACATTAGGGGTCCTGGAGACCCCTAATGTCTCCATAAAGAGGACCTGTCAGTGTACCTGTGCTATTATATAGGGGGATTTTTATCCCCCTATGTAATAGCAATGACATAAAGTGTAAAAAAACATAAAAAGAGTGAAAAAAAATAAGTAAATATAAAAAAAGTTTTAAAAAAAGCTCCAAAATGTTTAAGTCCCCCACGTTTACGCACATATAAACGTGGATGTTTATATAAGGGGGGGGCAAAAAAAATTCCGCCCCGGGCGCCCATAACTCTGGTTACGCCACTGCCACCCACCCTCCTCCCTTCCCCTTACTACACCTTCCTAGGTATCCCCCGGGGACTAGTTTTGTGACTGATTCCTCTACTCCCATACTTACACTCCTCCCTCCCACCACCACTCACACCATCTCTCATTGTGTTCAACTCCTGACCCATTCTTCCCCTTCTTGTGAGTGCTTTGATCCCCTTAATCCCTTTTAACCCCCCCTTCTTTGCTTTTAGTTATAAATTAGGTTTCCCCTCCTTCCCCTGCTAATAATTGATCTTTTTTTTTCTACATCCATAATGTTGCACCCTCTGGGGTGTCCAAAAAAAATGTCCTACCCAGCGCTATCACCCGTAGCCGCGCTGGGTATAATAAGGCGTATGAGAGATTGACTTTCTGCATTTTCCGTTTAACCTCAATGAAACCTTATATATAGTTATCCCATATAACTGATGACGCATTAAGTTGCGAAATGCATAGAGGCTGCGGGACCATTGCCAGCTCGTCATGTCCAGTCTGAGTATAACGAGGCTGGGAACGCAGGCGACAAAGTGAGGCATCACACGTGCGGACCAGGACATACTCGTACATTTGTATACTCCTATTTTCGGCTGGATTAGCTCAGTGCCGGCTCCCAGGCACTTTTACATGTGAGTGGGATAACTATATATGTTTTAATCATAATAAATTCTTTGATATACTACACCATGATAGTCTTTTATATGTTACATGAGTGGATATAGAACGAGACTACAGCCAAAGCATTGGGAGTGATTGCTGATAAACCTGAGAGAGGGAGGGGTTATCCATATGAACCAAAGACAGATTTCTGGGTCCATCTGGTGAGTGGCCATTTTATCCGGTGACGGTGTAGGCACTATTTGCGGTGAAGGAGGAAACATAGCTGGGCATCACTGCAAGAAATTATTTATTAAGGACTTTCTTGGCACATATACATATATATATATATATATATTTTTTTTTTTTTTTTTTTCGTATATAACACATTTTTCTTGCTGTCTTGGGGCACATTCAATCTGTGGATTGTAATAGTAGCATATTTGAAATCTTTTTGGATTTATTTCACATTTTTTTGATGGATTGAGTCATTCATATGTTATAGTTTGGCACAGGGCACTGTATTGGTATTTATTGCACACTATTTGTTGATTGTTTGCACATTAATTAATAATCATAGACACATGTCTATAGTTTTTGTTTTTTGAGTAACAAGTTCAGTCGTGGTAAAAAATGTTTTATATAAATATAAGTTAGCGCAATTCACTTCACAAATACACAAACCTAAATCCAACCTTTGAGGTTGCACTTTTATTGCAGAAAGACTTATTAATAAGAATATTGGGCCAGATTCACAAACAGCGGCGCAAATTAAGTTACTCAAAATGTATGTCATTTAAGTTCCGGCGCCTTAATTTTTTGACGTAAGTGCCGTATCCACAGCGCATTTGTGGCCCAAATTGCGCAAGCGTAACTTAAATCCCGAGGCGTAAGGCAGGGTTATTGCAAGTGGGAAGGAAGTGGGCGTGCTCCATTGTAATGAGCCGTGACCCCATGCAAATGAAGGGGCGGCCGTACTGCGCATGCGCGCACAAATCAGCACCTCAATGGGCATGTGCAGAACTTGGCTTGGCGCAATCAGTGAGATAGGAAAAAGGCCAAGCGTACTTAGTTTGAGAATAGCCCCAGACAAACACACTTCCCTTGCAAAAGTACATCCCTGTGTTCCCCTTTCCTAGAGCAAGTTGCTTCTGCTCTGTCGTCTGTTGGTGTGTGTTGGTGAGTTTCGTGTTAGTTAAAAGATTTGACCTTGGCACATCTCGGGAACGGAATCTTTCTAAGGTTTGCCGAGGTCAGCTGATGTGTCCTCGGGCCTTTCTGGCCATTTTGCAGAATTGCATGCCATTGAAGTCAATGCGGAACAAACTATTTTCGTTTCCATTGACTTCAATGGGGAAACTTGCTTTGATATGCAAGTACTTTGGACTACAAGCATTCTCCTGGAATGGATTATGCTTGTAATCCGAGGTTCCACTGTATTTGCTTTTAAGTAGTCGTAAAGGCTTAAGGTTGTTTATCTTCATGCATTCTTTGTTCTCCAGTGATGTGCATGAGATCCCTGGCTCTCCAGGGACTCTCCCTCTTCATTGGCTGAAACAGTAGCTCCCGCCGCTGTCAATCACAGCCAGTAAACTAATGAGGAGAGAGAGGGGCGGGGTCGAGCTGTGACTTTGTGTGTGAATGGACATGCAGAGCAGTTGCTCGGGAGCGGGCCTGCCTGGGTGGCCCCCCATAGCAAGCTGCGCAGGGCAGGTAAGTATGACATGTTTATTATTTTAATGTAAAAAAATCCAAAGCTTTAATTCCCCGTTAAGTAAATTAACCCCATTGTATTTTAAAATGATCTTATCCTTTATTGATTTGCCATCTCACTGAAGATCACTATAGTTATCCATATTCTCCACCATGGGCGTCCGCTCCATAGGGCAAGGAAGGGCATTCCCCCCCAGAAATCACTGCCATGATTCTCGGGAAGGAAAACAGTGGGCAGGAAGCAAGGCGGCGGCATGATAAATTCAATTAGAGCCGCTCTCTCTCTCTTCTAGCGATCGGGGGAGATATGCAGTACAGACAGCCCGCGGCTCTCCTCTCCCTGTCACAGCGCCGCTGCTCCATTTACCAGAGAACTGGGCACTGTGATAGGGAGAGGAGAGCCGCGGGCTGTCTGTACTGTATATGTCCCCCGATCGCCCCCCTTCCCCTCTCTGTCAGCTGGAGCTAGAAGAAAGAGAGTGGCTCTAATTGGATGCGCCGTGCCGCCGTCTTGCTTCCTGCTTTCCTTGCCATGATTGGCCACAGCTGAGGGTCAATCAGAAGACTCTGGGGACTGGAGGCATCATGGGAAATGTAGTCCCTTAAGAGTGGCGGCCCCAGCGTGTCCACAGACACCATACTAAAGCCCCCCCAGTATACTCAGTATACTCAGAATAGCTATGAGTAAACACTGAAGTTAGTGTGAAACGCCTCAGCTGTCCTAGGTTCCGTTGCTGTGACCTGTAGTGCCTGTTTTCAGTTTTTTACATTAAAGTTACGTTGGATTGGAGTGCGGCTGCTCTGATCATCTTTTGTTCTTATTTGCCATGTGCATTGCTAGCACCCTCAGTTCCTGAAAAGAAGATTACACCCAATCTCTATCTCTTTATAGTTCTTGGATTTTGCACTCTGCTGGGGGGGGGGGGGGGGGGGGGGGTTTTACAAAAGGAAAAAAGAGAATACTGTGCTCATGCTGGGGGAAGCCAGAGAGAGCCACGCTGTACCCACACCACCAGAGAGCCACACTGTACCCGCACCACCAGAGAGCCACGCTGTACCCGCATCAACCAGAGAGCCACGCTGTACCCGCATCAACCAGAGAGCCACGCTGTACCCGCATCAACCAGAGAGCCACGCTGTACCCGCACTAACCAGAGAGCCATGCTGTACCCACACAACCAGAGAGAGAGCCCCACTGTACCCGCACTACCAGAGAGAGAGCCCCGCTGTAACCGCACCACCAGAGAGGGAGCCCCACTGTACCCGCACCACAAGAGAGGGAGCCCCGCTGTACCCACACCACCAGAGAGGGAGCCCCACTGTACCCGCACCACCAGAGAGGGAGCCCCACTGTACCCGCACCACCAGAGAGGGAGCCCCACTGTACCCGCACCACCAGAGAGGGAGAAAGACCGAGCCGCTGCCAGGGTACAGGCATGCTACACTACTGACTAGAGTCACCCCAGAGTGAGTGAACGTCCAGCCAGAGGGATCACTGTTACGGTTTCACCAGGTCTGGTAAGAGGGCCTGTTGGCCATTATCCACTACTTATCCTAGGGACTCAGCCATTAGGAAGTGTCTAACCTGATATCCTCCCATCTATGCTGGGGGCAATTATTGCAGAAAATGACACCAAATGCTGGGGGTTTTAAGTGAGGAAACTGACACTAGTGCTGAGGGTCATTATTATGTACATTGGTACAGATGCTGAAGTTTTTATTCTAGAAATCTGCACCAATGTGGGGGGGGGGGGGGGGTTATTATTGTTGCTACTGACACCAATGCTGGCGATTTTTATTGCTAAAACTGGCACTGATCCTGGGGGTTGTTATTTCCTTTCGGGGGGCTCCATTTTTTGTGATATTGTTATTCAAAGTTCCTAGTTGCTTGATAGTTGCATTAGGTTTCTCAATCCTTTGCATGCCTGCGCTTTATGTGATAATGATTAAGCCCCTCCCCTTCATGACATTGTCAAAAAGGGACTGAGCATGGATGACCTTAAAATGATGCCCCCCCTCCCCCTGAAAAAAGTTCAGCGGAAACCGATGTTCTCCACCATGAAGATACCTAATTACGATGCAAATGTGCCCTTTCACCTGCAATGCAGGGGTTAATGGCTCATTTTGTCCATAGGGTATGTAAGAAGGTGAAAGAATTTGCTTTTTTCTTACTGTCACAGGCTTTCTCTCTGCTGTCAACTAGTCAAACAGAGCTGAGAATTTGCTTTTTTCTTACTGTCACAGGCTTTCTCTCTGCTGTCAACTAGTCAAACAGAGCTGCTTAGTCTCTTTAATATCATATGAAATCATATACAGTTAGGGTGACCACGTGTCCCGGATTGCCCGGGACAGTCCCGCATTTTGCATGTCTGTCCCGGGCACATTTATTCCAGGACAATACACTGTCCCGGAATGAAACTTACACAGCCACCCCCCAGGCCAATCTGATACCCCAAAAAAGGCAGTCACATCACCGCTTTACTCACTTACAGTACTTGTCCTGGCCGGGAATGCTTGGAGGAGCACAATCCCGCCCCCTGCTTGTGATTGGAGAAATCATAAATCCCGCCATTTGTGTCCAATCACTGTGCTGTGATTCGTTATAGCACAAGCTGATTTTTGGGAAGGGAGGGTGTACCTGAATGGTAGTTTGGAAATGTGGTCACTCTATATACTCTATATACCGGGTGGGCAGATATATTGATTTTTATTTACAGCCCATAGTAAAAAAGATGCCCTCCTACATCAAGGATTCGAGGCATATTATGAATATTTTATCTAATTTCACAGCCACCTCTGGGATATGGATGGTTACCATCGACGTGAAGTCGTTGTATACCATTATACCCCATGCCCTAGGTATGGAGGCAGTTTTGTATTTTCTTTCAAAGGAATCTGGGCTTTGTACCAAACAAGTTGAGTTTATTATGGCCTTGTTAAAATTTGCTGCCGGATCAAACTATTTTTGGTTTGATAACGTGTTCTACAAGCAGGATACGGGGGTGGCCATGGGGGCTAAATATGCCCCAAGCCTGGCCAATCTATTTATGGCCAGGTGGGAGGAGGATGTCATCTATTCACAAAATGTACCCCAGGTTGCCCTTTGGGCAAGGTACATTGATGACATCCTCCTCCTGTGGGCTGGAGAGCATGAAGACCTTATTGGTTTTATCAACAACCTCAACTCTAACACCAGAGGGATTGAGTTAAAGTACGAGGCCAGCCAAACTAGTGTCCATTATTTGGATCTGACGATCAGTGTTAGGGATGGTTCCTTTGCCACCTCCACTTATTTCAAGGACACCGACCGTAATGCGTTTATCCCTATCGATAGCTGTCACCATGCCCCTTGGCTCAAGGGAGTCCCTAAGAGTCAATACCTTAGGCTAAGGAGGAACTGCTCGGACCACCAGGAGTTTTTAAACCAGGCGGGGGTTCTTACAGAGCGTTTCTTAGAAAAGGGTTATAGTGAGAGAACTTTAAAAGGTACCCTAGACCAAATCACAGCTATGGATAGAGATGAACTATTACGTGAGAAGGAACATGGAGAAGGAAATCAATATTTTGAGGGTGTGCCTTTCATCACCTCCTATTCCATCCAACACCGGTCTATTTCACACCTGATCCATAAACATTGGCATATTGCCAGGAGTGACCCGGTATTGAGGGAAATTTTGCCAATAAAACCGAGGGTAATCTTCAAAGGAGTACAGTCCCTTAGAAATAAGATTTCTGTCAACGTGATTGACCCTCCCCTTAGAAGCATTGGCTTTTTTGACCAGCTTAGGGGCTATTATAAATGTAAGAAGTGCCGTGTGTGCGCTCTTAGTAGTAACCAGCAAAGATGTGTTACCACATTTATTTCTACAGTCACCCAGAAGGAGTTTAAGATTGTGCCATGTATCACCTGTGCCTCCACGGGAGTGGTATACTTGGTACAATGCCCTTGCGGGCTACAATATGTAGGCCGGACTAAGAGGTCCTTCCAAATTAGGGTAAATGAACACATCACGAATATTTTAGCAGGTTTTAGGAACCACTCCGTGTCTAATCATTATAGACTTAAACATCATAAGGACCCCTCTAACACCCTTTTTCTCGGAATCGATAAATTCAAGGCGCACTGGAGGGGTAGTAATTTGGTTAGGGAAATTTCCCAAATGGAAATGGGGTGGATCCATCGGTTGAAATCATACAGTCCCCATGGCCTCAACATTGAAACTGACATAAATGCTTTTATTAACAACGCCTGATGTGAACCTTTGGAAAGGGTCCTATGGGAACAGACGCGTGTTTTGTATTCTAAATTTTACTTTCATTTTTTAATTTACACTTAAGGAACTTTTTAGAAAAATTTCCTCTTCACTTTTTGTAAATTTTTTTTCAATTATTACTTTTTATAGCGAGCACATTTATTTATGATCAATTTATAACACTTGGGTTTGTACCCCCTTGGGGTATCTCTACCCTTGAAGGAGGGTTGGACACACATAATTTTTCTTTTTGCGTTAATAAATTTCCCGGCTTCAGTTGGGATTCATTAATCATAGTACGATTAAGTAATTAATTTATTTAAATTTTTATACATGTATTTTTATATACACTTATTCACTGATTTACTCCTTATTAATGTTTTAGTATATTATTTGGATTACTATCATAAAGTTAACATAAACACTAAACATTACACTTAAAATAAATTGTTGTCACTTGAGGTGGTTTACATCCTCTTCACTTATAGAAATTAGTTTTTCTTATTATATTAAATCAAATGACACATATTTTTTAGCCAGGGTTGTAGGCTTTCTGCCTCTCCCGGGTTTTATAAAGTTACACCTAATAAGTGGTTTCTATATAATCCACAAGATGGCCACAGTGAGCTCCGAGGATAACTATCTTGTGCCGGATATAAATCTTTTTCTCTCAGCTTATCTGTGTGCCAACTTTCATTAGATTATATATAATTTTTATTCCTTTTTTAATTCATCGCTTCTTTCTTGCAGCGAGCGGGAGTTCGCCACGTTGCAATAATGTATTGCTGATGCAGGTTAATTTTTAGCTCTGGCCACGTATATGACATGCACGGCCGTATGGGCAATCTTTCCCTCAATAAAGATGGCGGGGTCTGTTTCCATGGATCGCCCTTTGCATTGAGTGGCTGCTATATTACGGTGCCTCACTGCTGCTAGCCCTACCCCCATTGATAACGTCCATTAGTGACGAAACGCGTCTGGGAGGCTGCGTCAGTGACGTCACTACGCCAAGGAGGAGGGCTCCTCAAGCCGGCCGGCTTTACTTTTTGTTTGCTACACGCTGTTTTTATCTATACTTGTGTAAGTACACTACTGTTTTAATAAATCTTATACCCTGCGGTATCACGCTATTGCGTCCCTCTTTATCTCCCGATATATGTTTTGTGGACCACTTGACTGCTGCCGTTTTCTGATGGGTTGTAATTGCGGGTGAACCGCAATCTTTTTCCACCAAACCCCCGAGCCTGGGATCCTGCCGCTGAGCACGAAGTGTCCTAACCTAGTGTCCAGGGGATTGAAAGGCCGTGGCTGGGCTATAGCCAACTGTGTTAAAGACTTGCTATCTGGTAAGCTGCTTATTCTTATGGTGGAGGATTTGCACAGATCGCATGCATGTCACCTGGTGGTTTAAAGTTCTGACCAGTTACAGTTTCATTATACCAAGCATCACTGAAGGCTCCACTTGAAATATTTGATTGATACTACGGGGGATCTCATCATTCCTCCATCTGTTGAATGTTACAGACTTTTTAATTTTAATTTTGGGCGCGGCTTTTTTTATTGTTTATTAACTCTATATACAGTGCGGGACCAGTGGTCTGAGAGCAATGACCCCCTAGAAAAAAAACGAGTCCTTAGCTCTTACAGCATGGGAAGAGGGGGTACTGCCTTTTCATTTTTTTAATGCATCCTGAATGCATGCACAGTAAAATTAATGTTCACACCACTGCATTCATTTCCAGGTATTTCAAAAAAAGCACAGCAGCATACATGCTAGATTTGTTCAAGTAAAAAATAAACAAAGGAAAAAATAAACTGGAATGCCACTACAAATGCGTTAAAAAACGCATGTAAATGCACCGAATTTGGTGTGAACTATAGTCCACCTTTCTGATCATGTTTTATGTTCCACCCATTCAATACTACAATCAATGAAATCAGTTGTGAAATATAAAGTCTGCATATACATTTTAAGGGTTTTCTTTAGCAGAATCAGGCAGTGAATGGGTTGACTTTAACTGCCTTTGGCTGAAAAAGCAACTAAACAGGTATAGCTACCCCCCCCCCTTACCCTTTGACTGAATGCCCTTCCTCCCCACCACATAGGGTGAAAATACGTAATGGAATTTGTAATAGGGGGGATGTTGAAATTCAGAGGATTGAACAAAGGGGTTTATTTAAAGCAAGAACGTTCTGCTCCAAAGTCACAGTGAGTATGACCTCAAAAGCACAGCAAGGCCACCTGAGGAGTTGTGTGGGGGAGGGAAGCAAGTGAGGAGGATGTCACGCTTCAATAGTCCACTTTGTTCTTTATCACTCATGAGATGCTCATTATTCTGAATATCTGTATTGCAACAGAATAGCATTTTAAGTTTCAGTGTAGACTGTACACTGTAGCAATTTTGTGGATCCACAATGTTTGTTATTATATATCACAGGAACCATAGGCACCCCAGGGTTATTCATCAGCTGTTGATATGTAAAGCTGGCCATACACATATGATGGAAAAAAATCAGGCAGATTTCCCCATCCACACTACACAGCGTGCAAATAAAACATATCATGCATGCATATATGCATCACATGTTCTAGCAAAAGTACAACTGGGGGAGTCAATGATTAAGAAGGATCTGGAGGTTCTGAAAGATCCTAGACCCAATATCATAACACAATGTCAAGCTACAGTTAGCAAGCAAAGTACTTTCTTGTATTATTAAAAAGAGGGATATACTCGAGTATAAGCCGACCTGAGTATAAGCCGAGGCACCTAATTTTACCACAAACAAAATGGGAAAACGTTTTAACTAGAGTATAAGCCTAGGGTGAGAAATGCAGCAGCTACTGTAAGCAGAAAAGAGGGTCAACAATGCCTATTGGCACGCCTCACTGTGCTCATTTGCACACCTCACTGTGCCCATCCTAACTGTGCCCATTTACACGCCTCACTGTGCCCATTGCAACCTCACTGTGCCCATTACCTCACTGTGCCCATTACAACCTTACTGTGCCCATTGCAGCGCACCTGAAATTCTTGACAGGCTGCGCTGTGGGCGTCCATTTTTTAAAACTCGCGGCTTCCCCCTGGTCCCGTCCCGTTCCGTGATAGGCGTTTGACATTGTGTTCAGTGTTTCGCCAATCACAGACATTTTTTCATCCTTGGACAAGAGAAGGTCTGTGATAGGCAGAACACTGAACACAGAGGCCCAGATTCAGATAGAGATACGACGGTGTATCTCCTGATACGCCGTCGTATCTCTGAGTTCCGTCGGTCGGATCTATGCGCCTGATTCATAGAATCAGGTTCCGCATAGATCTCCCTAAGATCCGACAGGTGTAAGTGACTTACCCCGTCGAATCTTAGGCTGCAATCTCACGCTGGCTGCTAGGTGGCGCTTCCGTTTGTATACGCGAGGAATATGCAAATGAGGAGTTACGCCGATTCAGAAACGAACGACCGCCCGGCACTTTTTTTTTACGTCGTTTGCGTTCGGCTTTTTCCGGCGTATAGTTACCCCTGCTATATGCGGCGTATCCTATGTTAAGTATGGCCGTCGTTTTGAATTTTTTACGTTGTTTGCGTAAGTCGTTCGCGAATACGGATGGGCGTAATTTACGTTCACGTCGAAACCAATGACGTCCTAGCGACGTCATTTAGAGCAATGCAAGCTGGGAAATTTAGCGGACAGCGCATGCGCAGTTCGTTCGGCGCAGGGACGCGCCTGATTTAAATTTTACACGCCCCCTAGCCGCGGAATTTGAATTCTGCCGGGGGATTTACGATACGCGGCCGCAACTTTACAGGCAAGTGCTTTCTGAATAAAGCACTTAATCTAGCGCAGTGTCGGCTGGGAAACTGAGTCCGAGAATAAAAGAGCATCCGTGATAGGCGGAACACTGAACACAGTGTCAAACGCCTATCACAGAACGGAACGGGACCAGGGGGAAGCCGCGAGTTTTAAAAAATGGACGCCCGCAGCCCCTCAGGTACACTGACTCGAGTATAAGCCAAGAGGGGTATTTTCAGCCCTAAAAAAAGGGGCTGAAAAACTTGGCTTATACTCGAGTATATATGGTAATCTTGATCCATCACAAGGCACCTGATATATGCGGTTCAGGATGTTGCGGAACTGGGGAGTGTGCAGAGACTAAACTGAGAAGAGGAATCGAGAACCTCAGCTATGAGGAAAAATCAAAGTGCTTCTAAAGGTTTCCCATTTCTTTTCGATAATAAACATGTTATACTTGCCTGCTCTGTACAGTGGGTTTGTGCAGAGAACCCCCGATCCTCACCTTTTTGGGTCCCCCTGGCCCCACCCCTGCCGAGTGCCCCCAATAGCAAGCTGCTTGCCATGGGGGCATTCGAGCAGGCTTGCTCCCAAGCCACGTTCCTGTGAATGGGCATTGTAATTGATAACAGCAGGAGCTAATGGCTCCCACTGCTGTGTGAGCCAATGAGGAGACAGAGACTCTGGAGAGTTGCTGCTCTCATGCACATCGCTGGATCAAAACGGGGCTCAGGTAGCTATAAGGGGGGGAAGCTGCACCGAGAATTTTTTTTTAATTTAAATGTATAGAAAGCATTAAGGTAAAAAACCTTCTGCCTTTAGAAACACATTTTACATTGGAACTTTCCCCAAAACAACTTGCATCTTGTCGGAAGCTGCCATTTTGCTGGAGTCCAGAACCCCCAAACAGCAGTAAATAATAAAGTGGAACCAGAGGCGTAACTACTGTGTTCCCCCGAAAATAAGCCCGGGTCTTATATTAATTTTGGCAACAAAAGACCCAGTAGGGCTTACTTTCGCGGTAGGGCTTGTCATGTGCTGATTTCTCCCCCAATCTCCCTCCCTGCCTGTCAGGAATCACCAGTGGAACTGAGTAAAAGTGCCTGCAAAACTCAAGAATGTTCTGGATTACAGTATCAGATAATAAAAACTGTACCTTTCTGCAATCCATGTGTGACAAACACCTTCACATAGCGCCGCACCCGTGTCCCGCCAGAGCACTGCAAATGAAGGGGGTCCAATATCACCCGCAGAAGAGAGCTGGCTGAAAAGAGGAGAAGAGCAGTGGGACATCAGCTTAGCGCCGCTATGCGCTTCCATGTCCCACCGGAGCTCTTGTTCCCGCTCCGAGCACTGAGGGGGGGTCAAAATCCCCCGCTGACAGCTGGCTAAAGAGGAGGAGAGCAGCGGGAGGCCAGCTGAGCGCCAAGCGGCGCTATACCGAATGCATCCAGCACACACAGCCCACATCACATACCGCACTAGGTCTTATTTTCGGGGTAGGGCTTATATTGCAGCCCTCCCCGAAAATCAAAATAGGGCTTATTTTCGGGGTAGGTCTTATTGTCGGGGAAACACGGTAGAACCTTCAGTGCCCCGGTGGAAGAAACCATGATGGGCCCCCCTGACCCACCATTCCATCCGTGCCCCGGGCTTCTAATTTTGGGGCATCCATGAACCTTGCTTCCCACATTGCCCTCTTAACTAAGCTGAATTTATTCTCCATTGGAAAGAGGTCATGGGCATTACCTTTTATAAATACATTAGTGTGATGCAATTGCCTATATATGCTCCAGTTTAATTCTCCCTGCTAATTTAATGCTGTGGGTTAGAGGTAACAGGTGTTTTCATGTGTGATTCATCTCTCTCTGTAAAGACTGTTCATATGTTAAATAAGGCTAGCTTTTGAAAGGCCTTTAATTGTGTGATAACACTGTCTAAAAACCTATTGATGCTCAGAGGTGTTACTAGGTGTCAAACTGGATGCAGACGAAACGTCTGCCTAGGAAACTCAAGGGTGTGAAGGTGGTTTGTTGTTATGCTGTTTAAGGAATGTGCAGTGATTAGACATGATGATTATCAGTCGGTGCCGACCTGTCTAGAATGTTTTAGTAATTAGCCTTAGTGTGTGATTAGGGGGGGTGGAGATTTCATTGTTGCTTCAATGTCTTGGACTGTATAAAAAGCTGAGAAGAAAACCATTAAAGTGTTGTTGTTCCAGCAGTAAGCTTGTCTCATGTGTGGCTTTCTGGGCGACTCCAGGAATATTGGGGTGATTTTCGTTATGGGAAGAAGGGAACGTTGACGGGGATATCATTCTAATACCGTCACAACTGGTTGGCAGCAGCGGGATTTTCCCTTCTATTCCCCTTTACACCCGGATTCCAAGCAGACACTGGAAGAACTACTGGAAGTTCGTGGAAGGATTGATAGCAACAAAACCAAGCGGGTCATCATAGCAGAATTAATGGAGCTAGACCAGGAGGACGGGATTGCAGCAACGCCATCAGTACAAGAGATGGAGACACCAGTGATTCAGGAGGAGGAATCGCCAGCCAACAAAGTAATGAGAGAGAAGCTAGCATGGTTCGGTCCGAACCCAACGGCGGATGTGGTGCTGAAAGTGATGGACCTGTTAGCGGAGGAGGCTAAACAAATAAGAGACGCAGAACTACAGTTAAAACTGGCAGCAGTCCAACAAGCAGCCGCACATTCTCCAAACAGTGAGTACAGCACAGCAGACACAAGGAAGATTCCGTTTAGCGCTTTTAAAGCTTTTGATGAAAAGGACTGTGAGATTGATAACTACCTGGCAGATTTTGAGCGACAATGTAACCTGCACCGAATAGCTAGAAGAGAGTGGGTCGCAATATTGTCAGGCAAACTGTCAGGCAAAGCTTCTGATGCTTTCCGGACCGTGCCAGATCAGGATATCCATAGCTACGCCCGGGTTAAAGAAGTGCTTCTGGCTCGTTATGCAGTAACCCCAGAGTCCCACCGACAGAAGTTCAGGGACTCACGCAAAACCATGAAAGACTCTTACGTGGAATGGGCATGCCAGTTGTCCCTGTCGGCCTCTAACTGGGTTAACAGCTTTCTGAATAAAGCACTTAATCTAGCGCAGTGTTGGCTGGGAAACTGAGTCCGAGAATAAAAGAGCATCCGTGATAGGCGGAACACTGAACACAGTGTCAAACGCCTATCACAGAACGGAACGGGACCAGGGGGAAGCCGCGAGTTTTAAAAAATGGACGCCCGCAGCCCCTCAGGTACACTGACTCGAGTATAAGCCAAGAGGGGTATTTTCAGCCCTAAAAAAAGGGGCTGAAAAACTTGGCTTATACTCGAGTATATATGGTAATCTTGATCCATCACAAGGCACCTGATATATGCGGTTCAGGATGTTGCGGAACTGGGGAGTGTGCAGAGAGGGGCAACTAAACTGAGAAGAGGAATCGAGAACCTCAGCTATGAGGAAAAATGAAAGTGCTTCTAAAGGTTTCCCATTTCTTTTCGATAATAAACATGTTATACTTGCCTGCTCTGTACAGTGGGTTTGTGCAGAGAACCCCCGATCCTCACCTTTTTGGGTCCCCCTGGCCCCACCCCTGCCGAGTGCCCCCAATAGCAAGCTGCTTGCCATGGGGGCATTCGAGCAGGCTTGCTCCCAAGCCGCGTTCCTGTGAATGGGCATTGTAATTGATAACAGCAGGAGCTAATGGCTCCCACTGCTGTGTGAGCCAATGAGGAGACAGAGACTCTGGAGAGTTGCTGCTCTCATGCACATCACTGGATCAAAACGGGGCTCAGGTAGCTATAAGGGGGGGAAGCTGCACCGAGAATTTTTTCTTAATTTAAATGTATAGAAAGCATTAAGGTAAAAAACCTTCTGCCTTTAGAAACACATTTTACATTGGAACTTTCCCCAAAACAACTTGCATCTTGCCGGAAGCTGCCATTTTGCTGAAGTCCAGAACCCCCAAACAGCAGTAAATAATAAAGTGGAACCAGAGGCGTAACTACTGTGTTCCCCCGAAAATAAGCCCGGGTCTTATATTAATTTTGGCAACAAAAGACCCAGTAGGGCTTACTTTCGCGGTAGGGCTTGTCATGTGCTGATTTCTCCCCCAATCTCCCTCCCTGCCTGTCAGGAATCACCAGTGACCAGTGGAACTGAGTAAAAGTGCCTGCAAAACTCAAGAATGTTCTGGATTACAGTATCAGATAATAAAAACTGTACCTTTCTGCAATCCATGTGTGACAAACACCTTCACATAGCGCCGCACCCGTGTCCCGCCAGAGCACTGCAAATGAAGGGGGTCCAATATCACCCGCAGAAGAGAGCTGGCTGAAAAGAGGAGAAGAGCAGTGGGACATCAGCTGAGCGCCGATATGCGCTTCCATGTCCCACCGGAGCTCTTGTTCCCACTCCGAGCACTGAGGGGGGGTCAAAATCCCCCACTGACAGCTGGCTAAAGAGGAGGAGAGCAGCGGGAGGCCAGCTGAGCGCCGAGCGGCGCTATACCGAATGCATCCAGCACACACAGCCCACATCACATACCGCACTAGGTCTTATTTTCGGGGTAGGGCTTATATTGCAGTCCTCCCCGAAAATCAAAATAGGGCTTATTTTCGGGGTAGGTCTTATTGTCGGGGAAACACGGTATAACCTTCAGTTCCCCCGGTGCAAGAAACCATGATGGGCCCCCCTGACCCACCATTCCATCCGTGCCCCGGGCTTCTAATTTTGGGGCATCCATGAACCCTGCTTCCCACATTGCCCTCTTAACTAAGCTGAATTTATTCTCCATTGGAAAGAGGTCATGGGCATTACCTTTTATAAATACATTAGTGTGATGCAATTGCCTATATATGCTCCAGTTTAATTCTCCCTGCTAATTTAATGCTGTGGGTTAGAGGTAACAGGTGTTTTCATGTGTGATTCATCTCTCTCTGTAAAGACTGTTCATATGTTAAATAATGCTAGCTTTTGAAAGGCCTTTAATTGTGTGATAACACTGTCTAAAAACCTATTGATGCTCAGAGGTGTTACTAGGTGTCAAACTGGATGCAGACGAAACGTCTGCCCATGGGTGTAGGAACCCTTACAAATCTGGGGGGGACAGCATTTTTACTCGCCATGTAAATTCTTATTCAGTAAACTCGGACTCCCACATGCCATGTGGGTTAATTGTTACTTATGCCATGGGCCACACGGCATTAGTAAAAATTAACCCACATGGCATAAGTAAAGATTAACCCACATGGCATAAGTAAAAATCAACCCACATGGCATAAGTAAAAATCAACCCACATGGCATAAGTAAAAATGAACCCATATGGCATTAGTAAAAATCAACCCACATGGCATTAGTAAAAATCAACTGGTTAGCTGGTAGTGGCAGGTTAGGTGATTGACAATAGTTCCAGGTTAGGTAGTAGTGGCAGGCTAGGTGGCAGTGCCAAGTTAGGTGGCATACAGTAGTGCCAGGTTAGGTGGTAGTGCCAGGTTAGGTTGTATACAGTAGTGCCTGGTTAGGTGGTAGTGTCAGGTTAGGTGGTATACAGTAGTGCCAGGTTAGGTGGTATACAGTAGTGCCAGGTTAGGTGGTAGTGCCAGGTTAGGTGGTATACAGTAGTGCCTGGTTAGGTGGTAGTGCCAGGTTAGGTGGTATACAGTAGTGCCTGGTTAGGTGGTAGTGTCTGGTTAGGTGGCAGTGCCAGGTTAGGTGGTATACAGTAGTGCCAGGTTAGGTGGTATACAGTAGTGCCTGGTTAGGTGGTAGTGGCAGGTTAGGTGGTATACAGTAGTGCCTGGATAGGTGGTATACAGCAGTGCCTGGATAGGTGGTAGTGGCAGGTTAGGTGGTATACAGTAGTGCCTGGTTAGGTGGTAGTGGCAGGTTAGGTGGTAGTGCCAGGTTAGGTGGTAGTGCCAGGTTAGGTGGTATACAATAGTGCCTGGTTAGGTGGTAGTGGCAGGTTAGGTGGTAGTGCCAGGTTAGGTGGTAGTGCCAGGTTAGGTGGTATACAGTAGTGCCTGGTTAGGTGGTAGTGGCAGGTTAGGTGGTATACAGTAGTGGCAGGTTAGGTGGTAGTGCCAGGTTAGAGTGGTAGTGCCAGGTTAGGTGGTAGTGCCAGGTTAGAGTGGTAGTGCCAGGTTAGGTGGTATTGCCAGGTTAGAGTGGTAGTGCCAGGTTAGAGTGGTAGTGCCAGGTTAGAGTGGTAGTGCCAGGTTAGGTGGTAGTGCCAGGTTAGAGTGGTAGTGCCAGGTTAGAGTGGTAGTACCAGGTTAGGTGGTAGTGCCAGGTTAGGTGGTAGTGCCATGTTAGAGTGGTAGTGCCAGGTTAGAGTGGTAGTGCCAGGTTAGGTGGTAGTGCCAGGTTAGAGTGGTAGTGCCAGGTTAGAGTGGTAGTGCCAGGTTAGGTGGTAGTGCCAGGTTAGAGTGGTAGTGCCAGGTTAGGTGGTAGTGCTAGAGTAAATACATGACATGAATAGATAAGAGTCCTGTTCCCCATTACTATACCTCCCCCTCTCTGTAAACTGTCTGTAACACCCCCCCTCTCTGATTACTATACCTCCCCCCTCTCTGTAAACTGTCTGTAACACCCCCCCCTCTCTGAATACTATACCTCCCCCTCTCTGTAAACTGTAACTTCCCCCCTCTCTGTAAAATATACCTCCTCCTCCCCCCTGTACCTCAACTGTGTCATTCTGGCTCTCCATCACATGCAAGTCTCTCTGGCTCTGCAGGCTCAGGCTGGTCAGGTGTAGTGTGGCCTCAGTCTGAACACGAGTGTCAGTCTGGGCCCTGCCCCCTTCCTGCTCCTTTCTCCCATTCAGCAGAGCGGCCAGCACAGCTATGCGTGTCTGTGTACAATCAGCTGTGCGCCGCTCGGGAGGGGAGGGGTCGGGGCTGGATCGGCACTACATCGGCACTGAAGGGAGGGAAAAGCAGTGACCGCAGTTGGACTTGGCGGCCCCTGCCTGCGATCCGGGGACGATCTCCCTATCCTAACCTGGGGGGGATTTTACTATACCTGTCCCCCCCGCATTGTTTCCTGGGGGGGATGGGTCCCCCCCATCCCCCCCGGTTCCTACGCCCATGCGTCTGCCTAGGAAACTAAAGGGTGTGAAGGTGGTTTGTTGTTAGGCTGTTTAAGGAATGTGCAGTGATTAGACATGATGATTATCAGTCGGTGCCGACCTGTCTAGAATGTTTTAGTAATTAGCCTTAGTGTGTGATTAGGGGGGGTGGAGATTTCATTGTTGCTTCAATGTCTTGGACTGTATAAAAAGCTGAGAAGAAAACCATTAAAGTGTTGTTGTTCCAGCAGTAAGCTTGTCTCATGTGTGGCTTTCTGGGCGACTCCAGGAATATTCCTCCTCGTGGAATATTGGGGTGATTTTCGTTATGGGAAGAAGGGAACGTTGATGGGGATATCATTCTAATACCGTCACAATTAGTAAGCTACATAGTGTAAAACAGTTGTTCTATTCAATGCCATTGCAAAGGAAAAGGGTCATTCAGTTTTTGTCTGCATTTTTACAGTGCACTGTGGTGGACCAATATTGAACTGAAAAATGTAAACTGACTTGTGTCTGTTTGTGGGCAGGTTCAGTGGCAGAAAACACTCAGAGTCCCAGTGCAGAGAAACAGAAATATACTGTAACTGAAGTTTGGCAATACAGGACAGACCCAGTGGGAAGGCAACCCAACCAGGAGAACTCACAGCATGTAACAGTCAGTAGAAGTAGGTCTCAGGTGAGCCGACAGCATCTATCTCGTGGGTGGAATGCAGCCTGGATAGTCCATAACCAGGTTGGGAGGCTTTCAGATAGGATGGCACAACCCTGCTCTTTTCCTACTCCACTGGAACCTCTCCCTGATGCTAAGCACTTTCTCTGCAAGATGGGTAACCTGTCCCTAGTCTAGCCACACATGCAATGCGCACCAAGCACGGGAGCCAGTGACTTAAATAGACTCTGCCTGACCCAAGATGGCCACCAGAGTCACATAGGGTGCCAGCATCCAATTGGATAGCTATCCCCTGTGACCCAGAAACGCATAGAGGAACTGACTTCCTCTTGACTTTCTCTCCCTCTGCAATGCCGCTGCGGTTAGGCACCACCTGCAATGGAGAAAACAGACTGCACCGGCCTACATGTTTACATGAGGCTACCTCCGATCGATCATGTTCAGGTCTGGAAAAACAAAAAAGGATGCAGTCCTTTTTGTTTTTTACCGAAATTGGGTGGACCTAGGGGAAGGAGAATGTAAACAGACACAAGTCAGTCAGCCTGTGAAAGGGACCTAAGTGCTTTGAAAATGTGGAATACACTCCTTCAGAAACTCGTTCTAGCCATCTCAGTTGATTGTTTTGAAAGCTGAATGTGTTTAGAATGCATACGTAATAATAACTTACAATGTTGGCCATGGAATATCCAATTGCCTTAGGGCAGTGATGGCGAACCTTTTTGAACCCGAGCGCCCAATCCGCGACATAAAACCAACTTTTTTTTCTGTACAGAGGATGAGACTGATTATCCCTCTGAATGAGCCGTAAGGGACCAAAAACTTACAATTCTGCCAGATTTGCTCAGAAAACAGGGTCTAGGAATGCGTTGTGCTCAGAATGCACTGTGCAACATGCACTTACCTACCTGACCATTACACTCATCTACCTGACACATACATTCACCTACCTGACCATAACACTCACCTACCTGACACATGCACTATCCTACCTGACTATTACACTCACCTACCTGACCATTACACTCACCTACTTGAGCATTACAATTACTTACCTGACCATTGCACTCACCTACCTGATCATTGCAATCACCTACCTGACACATGCACTAACCTACCTGACCATTACACTCACCTACTTGAGCATTACAATTACTTACCTGACCATTACACTCACCTACCTGATCATTGCAATCACCTACCTGACACATGCACTAACCTACCTGACCATTACACTCACCTACCTGAGCATTAAAATCACTTACCTGACCATTACACTCACCTACCTGATCATTACAATCATCTACCTGACACATGCACTAACCTACCTGACCAGTACACTCACCTACCTGAGCATTACAATCACCTACCTGACCATAACACTCACCTACCTGACCATTACAATCACTTACCTGACCATTACAATCACTTTCCTGACCATTACAATCACCTACCTGAGCATTACAGTCACCTACCTGACCATTACACTCACCTACCTGAGAATTACAATCACCTACCTCACACATACATTTACCTACCTGACACATGCACTCACCGAAATTAACGCCTTTATTGTGCAAAATTTAGTAAAGTCGGTAACTGCACTGTACATGTCCACTCCACATTGATCTTACCTGTCTCCAGTCTCTCCGGCAGCTCATTACCGCCCGCAAGTCTCCTCTCATCCCAGCAACATGTTCTCTCTGACCCCAGAGATTTGTGGGAAATGTGATTTGATGGTGGGTGCGCTGGACAGCTTCCATAATTGGATTTCCACCCGCACGTCACCCCAGGCTGCCTCTTAGTCACCTCAGACACGTCACTGGCCTAGAGACCTGTGGGAAATGTAGTTTGTGATGGGGGTGCGGGTGGTGCGCGATTGCATGTCAGTGTTTGCCGTGGGCGCTTGCATGTCACCGCCAGCCAAGAGACCTGTGGGAAATGTAGTTTACGATGGGGGTGCGGTGCGCGATTGCATGTCAGTGTTTGCTTTTCTAATTTCTCCAGGCGTGCCCACAGAGAGCCATGGGTTCGCCATCACTACCTTAGGGGATCAGGAAGAATTTTTGTTCACCTGTTTGAGCAAATTGGAGCATGTTTCACACATTTATTTTTTTTCATTTTTTCTTAAGGTAGAACTTGAACCTATTTTTTCAACGTAACCATGTAATTATGTAACTTTTAAGAGAGATATCTGCTCACTAAACTTGCTCAGAAATGAAATTCTTGTCTGCCACGCTGGTGCTTTGGATCACTGACCCCCAATTTTTTTTTATTTAAAACGTTCTAACCTTCCCCCTAACTTGCAATGTACAGAGGCGAAACACAGCCAACTGAAGGTCAGTAATACCAGGTTTACTAATGCCATCAGTACCATCGCCTCACCTTAGGTGTTCAGGCACCCTGTGCAAACTAATCCTGTGGTGCCCCCCCATCTTCACCCCTCGCCCCCTGGTCACCTAAAGATACACAAAGAGGATAATTTGTTTTAATAACAGTTAATTTAAGTGCATGTGCAAACCCTTTACATTACTGTCTACAGCCCCCTGCACCTCTGGACCCCTTTACATTACACAGCCCCCCACAGCTCTGGACCCCCTGCATGTTACACAGACCCACTTCAGTGCAGACCCCCCCCAGTGCAAACCTCCTCCCCCACTGTAGACCCCCCTCAGTGCAAACCCCCCTCAGTGCAAACCCCCCTCAGAGCAAACCCCCCTCAGTGTAAACCCCCCCATGCAAACCCCCCTCAGTGCAGACCCCCATGCAAACCCCCCAGTTCAACCCCCCCTCAGTGCAAACCCCCCAGTGCAAACCCTCCTCAGTGCAAACCCCCCCCCCCCCCCTTGCGTGCAAACCCTCCCCAGTGCAGACTCCCCCAGTGCAAACCCCCCCCCCCCATTCAGTACCTCAGATTAGCGTGCGGCAGAACATGCACAGAAGGTCCCCTCCCCTCTGTACACATAAACAGAGAGGAGGGGGAGGCGGCTTCACTCGGCTGTGTCTTTGTGACATCAGGTGTTCTGTGAGAAGTGCCGAAAACGACGTTTTTGAAACTTCAATTTTCAAAGACGAAGTTGCCTACACACCATCGTTTTTCTCACAATGTTCTAGCAAAGCGAGGTTACGTTCATCACGTTTTTCCATTGAAGCTCGCTTCATAACTAGCTTCTGGGCATGCGTGGGTGTAAAAACGTTGTTTTAAACGACGTTTTTTGCTACACACGGTCAATTTCTGTGAAGTAAAAAACAACGTTTTGAAAAACGACACATAAAATTGAAGCATGCTTCAATTTTTTTTGTCGTTTTTCAGAAGACATAAAACGACGTTTTCCCCCACACACGGTCATTTAAAGTGACGTTTTTAAAAACGTCTTTTTTCATCACATAAAGTGATGGTGTGTACGCGGCATTACATACAAAATTACAACAGCTGCTATTTATTTTAAAGGATCTCAGCTTTAAGAAAATTTACAATGTTTTGGTGATTATAATTGCATGTGCATGCATACCTCCCAACTGTCCTTGATTTCGAGGGACTGTCCCTGATTTGGAGCAATGTCCCTCTGTCCCTCATTCGTCCCTCATTTTGGTCTGATCTATATAGATGTATATAAAATGCACTTTTTATCTATCAAAAAGTGTTTCCCAGCACTAAACTTTCATCCTCATTTCTAAATTGCTGCATTTGTAAATTCCAAAAGCCAATATAAAGAAATAGTAGTGGTAAAAAAAAAGCACTTGTGGGTTTAACCAATCTTATTTTTTTGTACAATTCTCCTTTAAGGGGGCGTGGCAAGGGGTGTGTCCTATGCCTGCATACTTTTGCTGATAGGTGTCCCTCATTCCCATCTCAGAAAGTTGGGAGGTATGTGCATGTAAATAACGTGCATTTTAATATGTATTGCACACAATAAAAAAAAATGCCTCTGGGAGCAAAATGGTTAAATATAGAGTGATTTTTGTACTGTTATATTCAAGACTATTAGTATGTAGAAATTGTAGGCCTATAAAACAGAGCATTAGAATGAATGGTTTGAAGTGGGTTGCTAACACTTTTCAGAAGTCACTCTCTAAAGTTAGCTATAGGTCATGCAGCTCAGAATAAAAAACATGCAGTACCCAATTAAGCCTTCTGATTTTCATTATTATAATCCGATAATATTATTGATGTTAAAAGGGGTTAGGCATGTTTTCAAGGCTGCAATCATTTATGAGTGCCTGGGGCAACATTATTATAAATATATTTCTGTACATACATTCGGTTTTTGTTTTTCAACTAAGTTGCTGACAGTCCCTGAGCTATAGGGTTTAAAATGTTCTATCTGTCCTTGGAAATGTTCAGTGCTGACTAACAGCACAATAAATACATCCTGTTTTGCATGATAGCCTTACATGACCCAATATTTGCAAGTTATGTGCTTACTTCAAACATTGTCTGAAAAGATTTGGGGTGTGGATGGCAGATGCACCTTGAAGGCTCTGTGCACCTCCTGTATACAGATACATTAATAACAGCAGTATAGTTCAGTTTCAACAGTCCATTTGTATGCATGGCAAGTTTTTGGCCAACGCTCTTCGGACAAAGGTCCTACTCTTTGGCCCCGTACACACGATAGAATCCATCCGCAGATAAATCCCAGCAAATGGGTTTCTGCGGATAGATCCTATGGTGTGTACACGCCAGCGGATCTGTTTCCGCGGAGAAATCTCCTCTGGGATGGATTCCAGCAGATCGGATATTTGCTGTGATGCACAACAAATCCATCTGCTGGAATCCATTCCAACGGATGGATCCGCTCGTCTGTACAGACTTACCGGATCCATTCGTCCAAAGGGATTCCCCGCACGCGTCGTAATGATTTGACGCATGCGTGGAATTCCTTATATGACAGCGTCGCGCCCGTCGCCGCGTCATAATCGCGGCGACGGCGCGACGCGTCATCGGCAGAGGATTTCCGCGCGGATTTCAATGCGATGGTGTGTACACTCCATCGCATCGAAATCTGCGGAAATCTTTGAGAGGATTTATCCGTGGAAACGGTCCGCTGGACCGTATCTGCGGATAAATCCTCTCGTGTGTATGGGGCCTTTGCGAAAAATCTGATCGTGTGTACGAGGCTTTAGCCAAGCTGGTACCTGCAACTTTTACTCCGCTGTGTCCTTAAAGCGGTTCTCCACCCTAAAGTGGAGTCCCGCTGATCGGAACCCGCCCCCCCTCCGGTGTCACATTTGACACCTTTCAGGGGGGAGGGGGGTGCAGACACCTGTCTAAAGACAGGTATTTGCACCCACTTCCGGCCACACGCTACAGGCGAAAGACGGGTTTTTCTGACTTCCCGTCTGTCGCCCGTTGTGTGCTGGGAACACTCGGCTCCCAGCACACAGCGTGTGAGCCAATCGGCGGGCGCAGCGCGACTCGCGCATGCGCCGTAGGGAACCGGGCAGTGAAGCCGCAGCGCTTCACTTCCTGGTTCCCTCAGCGTGGATGGCGGGGGGAGCAGCAGAGAGATGAGCGATCGCTCGTGCTCTGCTGCGATCAGCGCTGGACTCCAGGACAGGTAAGTGTCCTAATATTAAAAGTCAGCAGCTGCAGTATTTGTAGCTGCTGGCTTTTAATATTTTTGCCCCATGGCACATCCGCTTTAACCTAACACAGACACCCATTCAGATGGGAAAGATGAATTTGCAGATACTCCTGGGAAACTATCTCCTAGCAATTTTCAGTGACAGCCCTCTGGCTGAGGAAAAAAAAGCGAATCATCTTTGGCCCACCATACATACAGTATGTGGATTGCCGGGACGCAAACCGGTCCAAATACCACCAGGCAGCCAACTTGTCCCAAAAATCACACCACCTACGTAACAACCATATGGGTATCTCTGGAGGCTACGGATTGTGATCCTCTACACATTGACAAGCTTGGCTTAAAGCTGAGCACCAGGTAAAAAAAAAATATAATTTTGGACATTTGCTATGTAAAAAAATAAATGACCTCTAATGATGGGTGTCCCACGTGTGGACAAGCCTGTGTTAGTTAACACTCTTGGTTTCATTAATCCTGTACCCCATGTGTGGGGCATATGTAAGCGCCACTCTTTTTGCCCTGAAATGTATAGCTCCAGGACAGTGATGATAGTGGGTTGCTTCTCTCAACTTTCTTCATCCATTAACAAACACTAAGGCCCCGTACACACGGGAGGATTTATCCGTGGATACGGTCCAGCGGACCGTTTCCACAGATAAATCCTCTCGAGGATTTGCGCGGATTTTGATGCGATGGAGTGTACTCACCATCGAATCGAAATCCGCGCCAAAATCCTCTGGCGATGACGTGTCGCGCCGTCGCCGCGATGATGACGCGGCGACGTGCGCGACGCAGTCATATAAAGAATTCCACGCATGCGTCGAATCATTACGACGCATGCGGGGGATCCCTTTGGACGGATTGATCCGGTGAGTCTGTACAGACCAGCGGATCAATCCGTTGGGATGGATTCCAGCGGATAGATTTGAAGACATGTCTTCAAATATTTATCTGCTGGAAATCCATTGCATGGGAGAAAAATCCGCGGAAACAGATCCGCTGGATTGTACACACCATAGAATCTATCCGCTGAAACCCATTCGCTGGGATTTTTCAGCGGATGGATTCTATCGTGTGTATGGGGCCTAAGGCCTCGTACACACCATCAGACATGTCCGCTCGGAGATTTCAGTCTGATGGCTGTACACAAACCGAAATCCGCGCGGACAGAGAACGCGCTGACGTAGACGACACCGACGTTCTTTTGCGGAAGTTTAATGCTTCCACGCATGCGTCGAATCAATTCGACGCATGAGCGGGATTTCGGTCCGCTGGTTAGACGTACTAACCAGCGGACATGTCCGCCGGACAGCTTTCCAGCGGACATGTTTCTTAGCATGCTAAGAAACATTTGTCCGCTGGAAATCTGTCCGCTAGCCTGTACACACGATCGGATCTGTCCGCTGAAACTGGTCGGCGGACCAGTTTCAGCGGACATGTCCGGTCGTGTGTACGAGGCCTCACAGGTTGAACTGGATGGACTGATGTCTTTTATTCTTCCTTAACCACTTGACAACTGGGCACTTAAACACCCTTAATAACCAGACCAATTTTCAGCTTTCGGTTGCTCTCACATTTTGAATGACAATAACTCAGTCATACAACACTGTAACCAAATGAAATTTTTGTCCTTTTTTTCCCACAAATAGAGCTTTCTTTTGGTGGTATTTGATCACCTCTGCGGTTTTTATTTTTTCCGCTAATAATGAAAAAAGAACGAAAATTTTGTAAAAAAATTAATTTTTTTTCATTTCTATTATAACATTTTGCAAAAAATGAATTTTTCTTCATAAATTTGGCCTAAAATGTATACTGCTACATATCTTTGGTTAAAAAAAAAAAATTGGGTTATTATTTAGTCTGGGTGAAAGTTATAGGGTCTACAAGCTATGGTACCAATTACTGAAAATTTATCAATTTGATCACATCTGAAGTACTGACGGCCTTTCTCATTTCTTGAGACCCTAACATGCCAGAAAAGTACAAATACCCCCTAAATGACCCCTTTTTGGAAAGAAGACATTCCAAGGTATTTAGAAAGAGGCATGGTGAGTTTTTTGAAGTTGTAATTTTTTCCCACAATTCTTTGCAAAATCAAGGTTTTTTTTATTTTTATTTTTTTTCCACAAAAGTTTCATATTAGCAGGTTATTTCTCACACACAGCATATTCATACCACAAAATACACCCCAAAACACATTCTGCTATTCCTCCCGAGTATGGCGATACCACATGTGTGAGACTTTTACACAGCGTGGCCACATACAGAGGCCCAACATGCAGGGAGCACCATCAGGCGTTCTGGAGCACCCAGACCAGTTCTGACATTTCTCTCCTACATGTAAAAATCATCATTTATTTGCTAGAAAATTACATAGAACCCCAAAACATTATATATGCTTTTTTAGCAAAGACCCTAGAGAATACAATGGCGGTCATTGCAACTTTTTATCGCGCATGGTATTTGCACAGCAATTTTTCGAACGCATTTTTTGGGGAAATAAAACAGTTTTGTGCCTTTTAAAAAAAAAAACATTAAAGTTAGCCCAATGTTTTTGCATAATATGAAAGATGAAGTTACGCCGAGTAAATAGATACCCAACATGTCACCCTTCAATATTGCACACGCTTGTGGAATGGCGCCAAACTTCGCTACTTAAAAATCCCCATAGGCGACGTTTTAAATGTTTTTACTGGTTACATGTTTTTAGTTACAGAGGAGGTCTGGGGCCAAAATGATTGCTCTCGCTCTAACGTTCGCAGCGATACCCCACATGTGTGGTTTGAACACCGTTTTCATATGTGGGCGGGACTTACGTGCACATTCGCTTCTGTATACGAGCACGCGGGAACAGGGGCGCTTTAAATATTTATTTTTTATTTTTATTGTTCATTTTACTTTATTTATTTTAGTTTGACACGTTTTTCCCCAAAAATAAATGTTTTGATCACTTTTATTCCAATTACAAGGAATGTAAACATCCCTTGTAATAGGAATATAGCATGACAGGTCCTCTTTACAGTGAGATATGGGGTCAATAAGACCCCACATCTCACCTCTAGGCTGGGAAGCCTGAAAAAAAAAAAAAAAAAAAAAAACGATCCTGGCTTCGATCGTAGCGGTGAGTCAGAAGAAGCACCGGAGGGCGAAGGGAGTGGGGACGTCCACTTTTGCCTCCCGTAAGAACGATCAAGAGGCGGAACAGCCGCCATGATCGTTCTTATGGTGTAGAGAATCGCCGGCTGAAAAAAATGATATCTGAATGATGCCTGTAGCTGCAGGCATCATTTAGATATCCCTGCACAAAGTCAAGGACCTCATATGACGTGGGCGGGAAGTGGTTAAAACACATTTTTTCCCCCAGAGTATTTTCTGGGTATTGCAGAGTATTGGCCAGGGTATTGCAAAGTATTGGTGTTGGGGTATTGCAGAGTATTGGTGTTGGGGTATTGCAGAGTATTGGTGTTGGGGTATTGCAGAGTATTGGCCGGGGTATTGCAAAGTATTGGTGCGGGGGTATTGCAAAGTATTGGTGCAGGGGTATTGCAGAGTATTGTGTGGGGGGTATTGCAGAGTATTGTGTGGGGGGTATTGCAGAGTATTGTGTGGGGGGTATTGCAGAGTATTGTGTGGGGGGTATTGCAGAGTATTGTGTGGAGGGTATTGCAGAGTATTGTGTGGAGGGTATTGCAGAGTATGGTGCGGGGGTATTGCAGAGTATTGTGCGGGGGTATTGCAGAGTATTGTGCGGGAGGTATTGCAGAGTATGGTGCGGGGGTATTGCAGAGTATTGTGCGGGGGTATTGCAGAGTATTGTGCGGGGGTATTGCAAAGTATTGGTGCGGGGGTATTGCAGAGTATGGTGCGGGGGTATTGCAGAGTATTGTGTGGGGGGTATTGCAGAGTATTGTGTGGGGGGTATTGCAGAGTATTGTGTGGAGGGTATTGCAGAGTATTGTGTGGGGGGTATTGCAGGGTATTGTGCGGGGGGTATTGCAGAGTATTGCGCGGGGGTATTGCAGAGTATTGCGCGGGGGGTATTGCAGAGTATTGCGCGGGGGTACTGCAGAGTATTGCACAAGGGGTACTGCAGAGTACTGGCAGGGGGTACTGCAGAGTATTGCGCGGGGGTATTGCAGAGTATAGCGCGGGGGTATTGCAGAGTATCGCGCGGGGGTATTGCAGAGTATCGCACGGGGGTATTGCAGAGTATCGCGCGGGGGTATTGCAGAGTATCGCGCAAGGGGTACTGCAGAGTATCGCGCAAGGGGTACTGCAGAGTATCGCGCAAGGGGTACTGCAGAGTATCGCGCAAGGGGTACTGCAGAGTATTGCGCGGGGGTATTGCAGAGCATTGCGCGGGGGTATTGCAGAGTATTGCGCGGGGGTTTTGCAGAGTATTGCGCGGGGTTTGCAGAGTATTGCGCGGGGGTTTTGCAGAGTATTGCGCGGGGGTTTTGCAGAGTATTGCGCGGGGGTTTTGCAGAGTATTGCGCGGGGGGTATTGCAGATTATTGCGCAGGGGGTATTGCAGAGTAATTGCGCAGGGAAGGCAGAGCATTGCAGAGTATTGCGCAGGTAAGGCAGAGTATTGCAGGGGTTAATGCAGGGATGGCTGAGCAGGGATGGATGGATCTGTGACTGCAATAGTCACAGATCCATCCCACACTGCTGCTGCCATCCGCGCTCTCCTCTCACACTGTACCGATCGGTACAGCGAGAGGAGGGAGGAACCGGCGTCATCAAATGACGCCGGTTTGTTTACCTGTGATCGTGCCGTCATTGGACGGCGCGATCACATGGTAAAAGACCGCGGTTGTCGGTCAGTTACCAAGATCTGTGTAGCGCCGGGTCTCATAGACCCGGCGCGCACAGAATTTTCAGTGTGCGCGCCCGAGGCGGCGCGCATTACTGCTTCTGGTGGGCGCCGTTAAATAACGGCGACCCCCAGTTAAGCAACCACCTTGCCGCCGTTATATGACGGCGGCTGGTGGTTAAGTGGTTAAAGCAAGGGTCCCACAAAAAAAAAAAATATTAGAAAGCCAGAAGCTACAAATACTGCAGCTGCTGACTTTTAATAAATGGACACTTACCTGTTCAGCACGCCCGCGATGTCGGCAGCAAAAGATGAGCAATCGCTCGTCTCTCTGCTGCCTGCACCGCCATCATCGGTGAGGGAATCAGTAAGTGAAGCCCTGTGGCTTCACTGCCCAGTTCCCTACTGCGCATGCACGAGTAGCGCAGCACATTCCCCGTGGTCCCCGCTGTCTCCTGGGACTAGTGTGTTTCCCAGAAGGCAGCAGTGGGCTGGAAGTGGAGTGACTCCCGTGGGAGTCTCTCCCCGGAAGTGGGTGCAAATACTTGTATTTTACAGGTATCTGCACCCCCTCCCCCCCTAAAGGTGCCAAATGTGACACCGGAGGGGGGGGAGGGTTACAAAAAGCGAAGGTTCCATTTTTGGGTGGAACTCCGCTTTAACAACTATGTAACACGCAAATCTTTTCATAGAATAGATGGTGCTCTGTGAATGGATGAGGGGAGAATGCACCATTCATGACAAAAGAATGTGAATAGAATACAAGATGTTTTTATTACTTCACAATATGTTGTCAGCCCTTCCACATAAAATTGCTTTATTCCCAGAAATGGACTGCTGATATAGGCCCAGATCTTGATGACCCAGATATGGACCACCATAAAATCTAGCTAATGTGCAGTAGAAACTAACTAATAAAATCTTAACTACTTGGGACCCGCGCTATAGTCAATTGACGGCTACAGCGCGGATCCCAAAATCCAAGTGGACGTCAATTGACGTCCGCCCCTTTGGGCGGTCCCCGCGCGCGCTCCAGAGCGCGCAGCGGGGAAAATCTGTGTTGGCCGTGTCCCTTGGACACAGCCAATTACAGATCGCCGCGAACGGCCAATCAGAGTGGCCGTTTGCGATGCGATCTGTGCGGCCAATGAGAGATGATCTCATATGTAAACATATGAGATCATCTCTCATTGCCGTTTTACACAGAGACAGCGGTGCTGTCTCTGGAGAGGAGACCGATCTGTGTCTCTTGTACATAGAGACACAGATCGGTCACCCCCCCCAGTCACCCCCCCTCCACCTACAGTTAGAACACTTTATAGGAAACATATTTAACCCCTTCCTCACCCCCTAGTGTTAACCCCTTCAATGCCAGTCACATTTATACTGTAATTAGTGCATATTTATAGCACTGATCGCAGTATAAATGTGAATGGCGCCAACAATGTGTCCGATGTGTCCGCCATAACATCGCAGTCCCAATAAAAATCGCAGATCGCCGCCATTTCTAGTAAAAAAAAAAATAATAAAAAATAATAATTCTGTCCCCTATTTTGTAAGCGCTATAACTTTTGCGCAAACCAGTCCCTTATTGCGATTTTATTTTATTTTTTTACCAAAAATATGTAGAAGAATACGCATCGGCCTAAACTGAGAAAAAAAATTTTTTTTTTTTTTTTTTTTTTTTTTTTAATTGGGATATTTATTATAGCAAGAAGTAAAAAATATTGTATTTTTTTCAAAATTGTCGCACTTTTTTGTTTATAGCGCAAAAAATAAAAACCGCACAGGCGATCAAATACCACCAAAAGAAAGCTCTACTTGTGGGGAAAAAAGGACGTCAATTTTTTTTGGGAGCCACGTCACACGACCGCGCAATTGTTAGTTAAAGCGACGCAGTGCCGAAAGCTGAAATTTCACCTGGGCAGGAGGGGGGTATATGTGCCCAGTAAGCAAGTGGTTAAAGAAGTAAGTAGAAGAAGTAAAGCCGATTTTTTTTTTTCCCTACAAAAAAAAAACCTGCAAGAGAAATTACTTACCTGAGATTGAGGCCCCTGAAGCGCTTCTCATTGCCCTCCTCCGCCGCCGCCACCATGTCCCCTCCGCGCTTCTCCTAGGTAACCCCGCTCCGGCGCTGTGATTGGCCGGAGCCGCGATGACATCATTCCAGCACATGTGCAAAAGGTCATGATTTGTGAAAAAACAAAGGCCTAGTTGTCCGAGAATATGGTCAAAACCCTGGTGACATGGTATCCCTGGTTTTATATTTTCTACCTCTTGACTTCTAGGCAGACCTTCTTTGCCTGTGAGCTACAGGGTGCATGCGGCCTTGGTATTATCCCCTTCTTCCCCTTTTCTTTTTTTCCCCTTAACCCAATAGCCAAACCCCCTGCCCATACACAGATTGAAAAGCAGCTGTGGCATATGTACTCCCCCCTGCTGCCTTTGCAGCCTAAGGGGCAGTGGTTGGGGAGGCAGTAAAAACTCTATCTGTGCATTTTTACCGACCCACAACCACAAGTGTAAACAACTCCTTAGGCCCCATGCATAATGAGTGTTTGCCCCAGTGCATGAGGCTCTGGTGTTTAGCTGTGGGCGGAGGGCAATAAGCACTCATAGACAAAACAGAATTCCTGTATTCTGGGTCTAAGCATTCATCCCATGGGAGCATATTTACCGAAATATTCATACCATTAGTTGCATTGTCACGTTGCAGCAGCTATCAGCTTCTCATAGAGTCTGACAGGTTGCTGGCAATGAGGCTGGACGGTGCCCAGTTTGCAGGCAGCATTACGTGTTTGCCATTTTGGAATATAAAGTCCAAATTTTGGTCTATGGAAGACGAGGAAAGGCTGAAAGTTGGGGTAGGAAAAAGGTTGTACCCATAGGTGGTATGGGGGTTATTGGGTACCTTTCGGTTAACGAGGGTTAACCAGGAAGGGGTTAAAATGTTAGGTCACTGCGGACGGTTATACAGCCTCTGAGTCGGTGTCTTGCGACTGAGGCCTAGGTAATAATTGTTGTCCCAGTGTCCAAGTTGAGAGGGGTGGTCTTCTAGACCACCAGGTATTGGAAATGTGTATAAAGTTATTTAAAGTTATTTAAACAGTTATTTATTGTTAAATTTTGAAATGGTTAAATAAAAAAGTCCGGAAGGCCAATTTTACTCCACAACGTGGTCCCTTGTATCATTAGGGTTTTTGTGGGGTAAGGTATAAGGGGGTTGGGGTCATGGAGATAGTGGGTAAGGTGTCACTAGGATCGGTCCTTAACATGTCATGGATTTATGGTATTATTTTTTTTGTATTGTATTTGTGTTATTGCTAAGCGAAAAAATTAAAACATATTAAAAGCAGAATTAAACTCTGCATTTTTTTTAAATGGGCTCCCAGGAGATGTTAACCATGATGTGCCAGTATGCACAACATATTGGCAGATTATGGCAGACTTGACCTGTCAAGTTAACCCCCTCTAGAGCAGCTCTATCAGCCCTCCTGCTGTTAACGGACGCCCCTTGTTCCAGTTTTCCGTCCAGGTTCGAACTGTTCAGCCACTCGATTGGCCAGGCCACGATGATGTCACTCCTGTACAAACAAGCACACGGCAGTCACATCATCATGAGACAGAGTGGTACCATTAATTTACTGCACATGCATGGGTCAGTGTACATTACCATGACTATTGTATAACAGATGTCATAATGCTGCTAAACCCATCTACTATACACCTTATGGGCCACAAAGGTTAGCGGATCTTTAGATCCGTGTAACCTATGTGTTTTAAGATCCGCCCTCGCAAGTTTGTGAGGAAAGTGTCAAATTCACAACACACTTACCTCCAAACTTGCGACGGCGGATCCTAACTCCCCCAGCGGAATTCAAATTCTGCGGCTAGGGGAGTGTCATATTTAAATCAGGCGCGCTCCCGCGCCGATTTAAATACGCATGCGTCGTCCGGGGAATTTCCCGGCGTGCATTGCTCCCACTGACGTCAATAGGACGTCAGTGGTTGCTACGTGAGCGGGACTTGCGACGCGCGTGTTCGTGAATCGGCGTACGCAAATGACGTAGGAAATTTCAAAATCGACGCGGGAACGACGGCCATACTTAACAATACTTACCCCTGCTTTTAGCAGGGGTAAGTATACGACGGGTACCGCGCTACGGAAACGACGTAAGAACACAGCGTCGGGTCCGCGTACGTTCGTGAATTTCGCGTATCTCGCTGATTTACATATTATTCAGTGTAAATCAGCGGGAACGCCCCCGGCGCCATTTTTAAATCAAAAAAAAGATCCGACAGTGTAACACAGTGTGACACTGTCGGATCTCAGCCCTATCTATGCGTATCTGATTCTATGAATCAGGTGCATAGATAGGACCAGTAAAAATCCGAGATACGATGGTGTATCTGAGATACTCCATCGTATCTCTTCTGTGAATCTGGCCCTATCACTTTAATTTAAGGAACGAGACCACTACGTTGCATTTGGAGTAAAACTTAGGCCGTTGCAGCCTCCTTTATTTAAAATATATTTTCTTTTAATTCTCAAGATTTAAATCAACACATAACATAAACATTTTCAACTTAAAAAACAATCAGTATCCTAGCATTGGTCTTTGCAGGAACCTCCAACTATTAACTTGTACATCTGGCACTGCAGTACCTCACCCTCTGATCCTAGGCCTCAAGTCGACAAGCTGGCTCAGAGATGATCACTGACAGAAGTGCCTCCATTACCATAATATTTTCAGCTACACTTCGGTTAACTGAACTATCTACCCTCAGGTTTCATACCACCGATAGGTTCTGAACTCCTTCTTTGAGGTATCTTCCTTCCCCCGCAAAGACCAACACCCCGCCACAGCACCCAAGGGAAATACCTTACCCTTGGGCGCACCTCCACACCCGCAAAGCTCGCTGGATACCCTCCTGCAGGCCCAAGGCCCACATATCGATACCCACATCATTGAGGTGAACCCCGTCACCTCGCAGATATCTTCACATGTCCACCTCCAACTCCAAATACCTGACCACCAACCCCCCATTCCTTATTACAAACCTACCCACATCCCTATTGATCTTGCTCCTAGCTCTGTTGACGCCCTCCACTGACCGCGCCATCCTCCACGATGTCCTAGCCACCATGTCTGACCAGACAATGACCATATCTGGGAACGCCATTCGAAGTTGCAGGAAATCAAATTTGATGTCCCGCGTGACATCCAACATCGACCTAACTCCCAAATCATTACTGCCCATGTGCACTACTAAAACGTTGGGCGGTCTATCTAAACGGGCAAAATAATGAACTTCTGGGACCGCGTTACACTGACCCTGAAAGAACGCTCGAAGTCTGACCCCCGGCCACGTCCGTGTACAGCTCCAAGTCAAAGTTGCTGACCGGGCCCGACATCCACAATGCCCTACCTTTGAAGGATTTCAAGAAGGAATGCCACACCTGCAGATCCTCCCTGTGGTCTCTTGCGAAACGCACGTAGTGTTTGGGCGACCGAACCCCCGCCATACTAGCTGACAGCCGTCGGCAAAACACCCTTCCCATCGGAAGGATGTGGCAGACGAAATTCTGTTTGCCCAAAAGTGACTACAACACGTGAAGTTGCACCTTCCTCAAGCCCAGCATACCCCTAATCTCAGCCTGGAGACCCTCGAGCTTATCCGGTGGCAACCTACATTCCATTGCATCGGAGTCCAGGACAATGCCCAGGAATGTGATGACCGTTCACGGTCCCTCCGTCTTCTCGGGCGCCAACGGGATGCCAAATCAATCCGCGATGTGCTCCAATGTAGCCAAGAGCACCGCGCACCTACCGAGAAACGGCCGCATCCTTTCCACCATCACCGGCGTCCTCCCTCTTGTTTGCAGACTCTCCGGAACGGCCCTTACCCTGCTTGAAACACAGAGACAACGAGTGAGTGCCGCCGCATCCTAAACATTTGTGTTTGTAACGACACCGTCCGCCGAATTTGCAGGCACTGTCATTGTATTGCCAACAGACCCCTTTCTTTTTTCCGGGCCGATTGACTTGGGGAAGAGATTCCACCGCCCCCCCACCCCCTGAAAAAACTGCGAGGGCCCACGCTGAGAAGTCGTGAGACGGATCCAAAGGCTGATGTCCCACTGAATGTCCGTCCGTATCGCCCTACGCTGCCTGAACTGTTCGTCATAGCGCAGCCAGCCCGCGCCCCCGTAGACTCTGTAAGCTTCACTAATCGCTTCACTAATCGCTTCATTAATCGCATCCTGGTAGCAAAAGAGCGCCGAACAATGTTCGGGGTTCTTTTCGCCTATAACACTCGCCATAATGGAGAATGCTTGCGACCAATTAGTAAACGTCCTCGGAATCAGCCGATACCTACATTTCTCCTTCTTGGTCTCCTCTGACTTAACCCTGTCCAGGTTAAACTTTTTAAGCGGCAACAGCGAAAAAATCTCCACCTACTAACCTTTCCAGATTTTCTCGCGCACTTCAGATGTGACCCCAGAGGCCCCTCATAACAGACATAGACCTCACACTTCGCCGAGTCCGCCAGGCAAACCACGTCCTGCTTCGCCGCGGAATCCCCTTTGCCCCCGACCTTGGCCGCGGCCTGTGCCCCCTGGCCCGAGCCATCCCCAACCACGGCAGGAGCCACCACTGCCGGCACCACCGCCCCTGTCCCCGACACAGGGGCCACCGCAGCCCCCCCAACCGGCGGAACCCACGCCACCACCGGACTGGCGGAGGGGGCATCTCTCTTTCTCAGCTGGCTGACCAAGACCTCCAACCCAGCCAGAAAAACCTGCAAACCTGAATTCGCCCCATCACTCCCCTCAGTTGCACTGCCCCCCCGGCAGCCAACACACCGAGCCACCCCCCTTCACGGCCCCCCCCAACATTCCCCGTAGGCCTATCCTCCCGGCCCACCTCTTGACAAGCCAGGAGAAGGTAAAGAACAGCAAGACTTACCGGGCTGCCTAGAAGCAATCCCACCAGCCGACCGCTGCGTCTCCACTGCAACCGTCCTGGACTCTCGCTCATCCTCTGGCCCGGTCACCTCTCCTTCCGACTGGGAACCCGGACGTCCCTCCTGACTCGGTCCTGGCAGCCGAGGCTCCACCTCCGCGCCCTGGACCCGCCCACGGTTTTCTCCGTCGCCTTCCGCGGCCCCTGCACGCTCTGACGCCCTCCATCAGTCACTTCTCGCCCTAGATCCCCCCCGCCATGCTCCCAGGGGGTGTTGGGAAGGAGGCCAGCTGAAGATGGGGTAGGCCCGGCCACCGCAGGCACCGATCTCCCGCGCCGAGGCTCCGGGCCTGCCGGCGCACAGCCGGGGGCGGAGCCCACACATCCCTCACTCCACGTTGCACGGCCTATCAGCCGCTCCCGAGCTACAGGACCGGCCGCCCGTAGAGCTCTGATTGTGACGGGGATTCCTTGCGGTGCCCCCCGCCACCAGCGAAGCAGGATGCTTAGCGGGGGGGCCCGAAGGGGCCCTAGGGGGATTCCCACCACGCCGCTGAGCTTGAGGGGAGGGGCCTGGTGAATAGCACTCCGGAGGCCGCGTCCTCCGAGCTTGCCCAGCCTTTCTCCCCACGGTAATCGCGCTCACCTCCCTACTCGGCAGCATCGGCCCCAGGGTCTCCTGGAGCCAATCCGCGCCGCGCAACTCAGTTTCTGCCCGAAGCTGGGCCAGCAACTCCTCAACCGCAGCCATCCTCCTAAACGTTTTCTCCCACTGTTATCCCGGGGGAGGGGCAGATCATATTTAATAACTACTGTCCCCTCCCCACTGAACCTCCCAGCCAATAACTTCCTTACCCACTAACTAGCTATAGTTCCTGTTAACACTGTCATTCCCGGCCCTACGCTCATTGCATTTCTTTACTTGCTCCGGGCCTTTCTTGACAGGCAGGTAGAAGCAATTATGACAAAAGAGACCAGTAGGATCTTTTCAATCAAACAAATCCTACCTGTCAGCGTTTTTTGTAGGTTCATTTCCATTTGAAACAAGAAAAAAGCAGGCCATGCAGAGGTTAACAACCAAAATGACCAAAAGTATTTTGTCAGCACTTGTTATTGTGTAACATGTTGAAAAATCTTTCACAAGACAAAGAGATCATTGCATTTTCTTCTGAAAACAAGGAATATGTTGGCCATTTAGGTGGACATGTAGGCAGATTCTAATTCTTGGTGGGAATTTTGCAGCAATTATATCAACAAGTCCGTTTTGCTTTAAATATAAATGATTCGGGCACCTAGAAAGCCACCAGATAATTTCTACAAAGATATGAAATGTTTCCCATGTGCTAACAGAGAACAAGCTGACAGTAGGAAAAACGTAGGCCAGCCATACACAGAGCAAACGGGTTGCAGGAAAGAAATGAGCTTGTTTACCTTATCAACACAGACAGTGCCGATGCCGGAATCCCTCCTGCCGGGCCATTGTCTTCTCCCAGCGGGGGGCAGGGAAGCAGTCCCTGCTGGGAGAAGACAGTGATTATCGCTAGCTGCTAGTGATAATTGCACGAGATCCGGCAGGCTGGTTGTACCCAAATTAATCGATCGATCAACTTGGTACATTCAGCCTGCCCATTATTGGTTTGAATCTTGGCCGGTTCCTGCTAAACCTACAGAGATTCGAAACGTGTATGGCCAGCCTTAAGGGTTAATTTACTAAAACTGGAGCAGTCAGAATCTGGTGCAGCTGTGCATGATAACCAATCAGCTTCTAACTTCAGCTTGTTCAGTTAAGCTTTGACAATAAAACCTGGAATAAAACCTGGAAGCTGATTGGTTTCTATGCAGAACAGGTTTTGCAACTTTTGTAAACCCTCTCATATACCCAGTGAGGTTAATATCCTTAGATGATACACTGAGATGAAACAAATCCTCCTACATAAGTTTTACTTGTTTATCTGCAGTCTTCAATTGTCTATACCAGGGGTTTACAAACCCTGGCCCGCGGGCCGCATCCGGCCCGCTTGTGTGTTTTATCCAGCCTGCCCGCAGCTGGCAGGTCCTGCAACCAAAGCCGCACACCCGCCCATGCTGTCACGCCGTGCTTTTTGATTGGCTGCTGGGACCGCCGATGTCCCGGCAACCAGTGATGTCACAGGCGCCGCACCTCCCCTCCTCCCGCCCGCTGTTTGAAATTACGATTCTTCCACGTGTGTAGCAGCGGGCGGGAGTCGGGACTTAGGAGTTGCAGAAGAAAAAAAGAAGAGGAGCAGAAGCCGGCTAAGGCGGAGGCAAATGTTGCACCAACGCTGATGGGGGCATTGCTGTGCTGCGCTGATGGGGACACAAGCTGCTGGGGACACATGCTGCTGGGGACACATGCTGCTGGGGACACGTGCTGCTGGGGACACATGCTGCTGGGGACACTGCTGATGGGGACACATGCTGCTGGGGACACATGCTGATGGGGACATTGCTGTTCTGATGGGGACACCGCTGATGGGGAAACGGGTGTCCCCATCAATGGAGTCCCCATCAGCACAGCAATGTCCCCATCAGCGATGATGGAGACACTGCTAATAGGGACACTGATGATGGGGACACTGCTGATGGGGACATTTCTGTTCTGATGGGGACATTGCTGGGGACACCGCTGATTGGCACACTGCTGATGGGGACATGGGTGTCCACATCAATGGTGTCCCCATCAGGACAGCAATGTCCCCATCAGCGGTGACCCCAGCATCGGTGTCCCCATCAGCACAGCAATGTCCCCATCAGCGGTGACCCCAGCATCGGTGTCCCCATCAGCACAGCAATGTCCCCATCAGCGGTGATGGGGACACTGCTGATGGGGACACTGTTGATGGGGATATTGCTGTGCTGATGGGGAGACCGCTGACAGGGACATTGCTGTGCTGATGGGTACGTTGCAGTGGACACTGCTGATAGGGACATTGCTGTGCTGATGGGGACATTGCTGTTCTGATGGGACACTGCTGGGGACACCGCTGATGGGGACATGGGTATCCCCATCAATGGTGACCCCATCATCGGTTTCCACATCAGCACAGCAATGTCCCCATCAGCGGCGTCCCCATCAGTGATGATGGGGACGCTGCTAATGGCGACACTGCTGATGTGAACATTGCTGTGCTGATTGGGACATTGCTGGGGACACCGCTGATTGGCACACTGCTGATGGGGACAAGGGTGTCCCCATCAAGGGTGTCCCCATCAGTACAGCAATGTCCCCATCAGCGTCCCCATCACCGCTGATGGGGACATTGCTGTGCTGATGGGGACACCGTTGATAGTGACATGGGTGTCCCCATCAATGGTGTCCCCATCAGCGGCGTCCCCAACAGCAGTGTCCCCATCAGCAGAGGCCCCATCCGTGGTGTCCCCATCAGCTGCTAATGGGGACACTGCTGATAGGGGCATTGCTGTGGTGATGGGGACATGATTGCTGTGCTGATGGGAATATTGTTTTTCTGATGGGAATATTGCTTTTCTGATGGGGACATTGCTGTGCACACTGCTGATTGGGACATTGCTGTTCTGATGGGGACATTGCTGTTCTGATGGGTACATTGCTGTGCAGACATTGTGCTGCATGGTACCAAGAATAAAAAACGCTGCCCCCCCCCCCCCCCCAAATAAATAAATCATGCCCACCAAAATGCCCCCACATTCATTATTTTATATCAGGATAACTAAAGTGGACCTGTCATGGCTCTATACATGTATATAGAAGTATAAAGAGGACCTGTCATGGCTCTATACATGTATGTAGGAGTATAAAGAGGACCTGTCATGGCTCTATACATGTAGAGGCGATTCAGTTCGCATGTGTTGCGCTATATAAGTTTCTCACTCACTCAGTATAAAGAGGACCTGTCATGCTCTATACATGTATTTTAATAGTATAAAGAGGACCGGTCATGGCATTATACGTGTATATAGAAGTATAAAGAGGACCTGTCATGGCTCTATACATATATGTCGTAGTATAAAGAGAACCTGTCATGGCTCTATACATGTGCGTGACCGACGGCCGCAATGTCAGTCGGCCACCCGCGATCGCTCCACAGAGAGCCAGAATGGAGATCTGTCAATGTAAACAGACAGATCCCCTTTCTGACAGGGGAGGAGAGACAGATCTGCTATTCGTAGTGATTAGGAACAGAGATCTCTCTCCTCCCCCAGTCAGTCTCATCCCCCCCAGTTAGAAACGCCTCCCAGGGAACACATTTAACCCCTTTCCCGACAGTGACATTTACATAGTAATCAATGGTCCCAAAAATGTGTCAAAAGTGTCCGATGTGTCCACCGCAATGTTGCAGTCTCGCTAAAAATTGCAGATTACTGCCATTAGTAGTAAAAAAAAAATGCTTGAAGTGCATTATTTCTATTATTACATTGTTATATAAAGTAAAAAAGTTCAACTCACCATAATGCCGAATCAGTGTGAGCCCCAAACGTGTCACCTGCCACACATTGCAGATTGTCACTTGACATGATGTCACCTGCCACACGTAGCGGATTGCCACTTGCTGTGTCCCAGAGTAAAGGCAGGCAGCAGAGAGATAATGTAATCTCTCTGCTGCCCGCACAGTGGGGGCAGAACTGCAGTGATGCAGGGCGGGCAGTGAGAGATGATGTCATCTCTCTGCTCCCCCGCCCGCTGATTGGCCAGCAAGCCAGATCACCTGCCGACTGTCCCGCCCGCTCCATTCACCTGGGCCTGACGCGTGCGGGGAGCGGAGCAGGCAGAATGGGCTGGCTGGCGGACAGCAATGTGGGGGGAGGACAACGTGGCCCTCCAGAGCCCCTGGCAGGGGCTGACTGGCATCTTTTGGTACATTACGTTATGTACATTATTATGTAAGCATCAGAGCCTGCACAGAGGCCCCCCTTACATCAGAGCCTGCACAGAGGCCCCCCTTACAACAGAGCCCACACAGAGGCCCCCCTTACATCAGAGTCTGCACAGAGGCCCCCCTTTACATCAGAGTCCGCACAGAGCCTCCCCTTACATCAGAGTCCGCACTGTGCTGCCCCAATAGGGGCATAGAATATGAGATGCATAGCCTCAGTTAATATTAGCATTGTTATATAGATTAGAGTTTATATAGTGTGGTTTGCCTACTATTTTCTCATAGCTAAATCTATGTGTTATCCTATGCTGCCATCTAGTGGCCTTTGTTGCAATGCACATGTTTTATGTGATTCTTTGAGTTACCACATATTTTCACTGTATGTATGCCCCTCCCTGCTTCCTGTGTGGAGTACTTCCTGTGTCATCTCTTCAGCCAGCAAGCCACATGTAGAAAGACACTCATGTACTCTGCTCAGTACGTAGGAAAGGCATCATCTTTTGACCGCACAATACTATCACCATTCATCTGCTGTTCCTGTTATCTGCTGTAACCCCTGAAGTTTAAAGAATAAACACCTCTTTTGAATGAATCGGTATTGACGAGTTCAGCTGTCTGACAAGGATTGTCCGCAGTGAGTATATCTGCTTATACAGGCCAGGCATAGAGGTCTCAGCAAGGGATATATCGCTATCACAATAATCGGAGTCAGAACAGTCAAAAGATGCATATAATTCTTACAGCATGCTGTGTATATGTGTGTGCCTAATCTGCAATCAAGCTCAGTGCCAGCCGCCATCTTGTGAAAGCACATGGTCGCACAAGCTTACTGCTCTTCATGTGAATGTTGAAAGCTGTTTCTCTAATTGAACTGTGTTACCCCACCTGTCTAAGCTGCTGTTCGTCTTCTTAAAGAGACAGTACCATTTTTTACAAAACCGTGAGAAATGTCTAGACAAGGCTCTGAACACTCTTTTACGGCTGAACCAACGCAGATTCATCATGCCTCTGAACCCTGCAGACGTACAGGGAGCAGACTCTGCAGATATTGCTGAACAGAGTGTAAGACCCAAGCGTACAATAAAACCAATACAGAAACTCAGAGAAAACTATGAATACACTAGAGATAAGTTCTCCAGCAAGCTATCGGACTTCTGGGACAGAACTTCACACTGCATGTCAGTTTTGCCACACTTTAATGATCAACCGGCTGAACTAGGAGATTCTATAGTTCGCCTGTCTGCTGCGTATGAACATTACCAACGGCTGTCTGCAAAATACACTGCTTTCTTGCAAGACTGTAATATAGAGGACTCTTCAGCAGAACTGACCAAGACTGATGCATTGAACCAACAAAGGGATCTCTTAGTGAAAAATGCTCAGTGTAAGGCAGAACTCCGCATTGCTCAACTGCAAGAGACCAGATCTCACAGATCAACATCAACCAAGCACACTGCACGTTCTTCTAGATCCTCTCGCTCCAGAAGTTCAACATTAAGCGACAAGCTAATAGAGGCCCGCGCTGATGCTGAATCCAAAAAAGCGCAAAGCTCCATTGCTAAGAAAGAAGCAGAGATGAAGGCCCAAAGCAAAGCTCTTGAAGCAGAGATGGAAGCCCAAAGCAAAGCTCTTGAAGCCCAAAGCAAAGCTCTTGAAGCCCAAAGCAAAGCTCGCCAAGCAGAGATGGAATCCCAAATAAAGATTCTGCAAATAGAGAAAGAGGAAGCAGGTGCGCTAGCAAGGCTGAAAGTCCTTGAACAAGCAATGGGTCAAAGTACTAATTCAGACTGTCTTATCCCAGCAGAACTGGAAGATCCAATTGATCGCACCAGTAATTATGTGCTAAAGCATAATGTTTACAAAGATACAGAGTCATTTCCTGTACCTCCTACTAACAACACTGTTCTGACTCTCAACTCAGGGACCTCCCAGCTCAAAATGCCTGAGTCTCCTCAAGTCCACAACGCCAGAGCATCTACGCAGCAAACCATATCAACTCCTGCCATCAACAAGGTGACTTCCAGCGACAAGCCGCAGCTCCAGCCACAGCCAGCAGAAGCCTTAAAGACTACACCCAAGTTAAGCGCTCATGCAACATCATTTCATCCTGGTAAACCTCACCTTTCTTCACCAGAGAACTTTCACACCCAAGGGGTTCCACAGATTACTTTGGCACCAAAGAGTGAGAGATCAGACTTGAATGACTTAGCCAGCTATATGGCACGCCGTGAGCTCATTATCACCAGCCTCTCAAGGTTTGATGACTGTCCAGAGAGCTACAGGGCCTGGAGATCAACCTTCAAGGCTGCTATTGCTAATTTCAACCTTAATAGCAAGGACGAACTTGATTTGCTCATAAGGTGGCTGGGGCCAGAATCTGCAAATCGTGTTAAGAGACTGAGGACAGTACATGTTGACCACCCAGATGCAGGTCTTGTTGCCACATGGGCAAGACTTGAGCAAGCCTATGGTAGCTCAGAAGCCATAGAAAGCGCTCTATTCAAGAGACTGCAAAACTTCCCAAAAATAGGGAACAAAGACTATCGCAAGCTCCAAGATCTAAGTGACCTCCTCATGGAGTTAGAGTTGGCAAAGACAGACCCACGTCTACCTGGTCTAAGCTTCCTGGACACTGCTCATGGTGTCAATCCAGTGGTGTCTAAACTGCCATACGGCCTGCAGGAGAGATGGGCGCAGCAGGGCTCAAGGTACAAAAGAGACTATAACGTATCCTTTCCTCCATTCTCATATTTTTGCAGGTTCATCAGTGAACAAGCCTGGATGAGAAATGATCCCAGCTTCAGCTTCAGTGAACCCAACTTGCCTGCTTCATCACCATCTCCAAGGTATGACAACACAGCAGCTAAACACAGAGACTTTCATAGAGCAATATCTGTTAAAAGGACAGACATCTCACCACCCGTATCCTCTCATGCATACCAGAGTGATTCGGGTGATAAAGATAAAGATCCTAATCGTCAGTGCCCTATTCACAAGAAGCCTCACCCTCTTAAGAAATGCCGAGAGCTGAGAGCAAAGACTTTACAAGAGCGCAGGGAGATTCTCCAGAAACTTGGAGTATGCTACAGGTGCTGTGCTTCTTATAGTCATTTTGCCAAGGACTGTAAAGTTGTCATCAAGTGCACAGAATGCAGCAGCGAAAGACATGTGACAGCTATGCATCCTACTCCACTTACAGACAGCCCACAGCAGCTACCTACCTCCACCCCTCTCTCAAATCATGGCGGGGAGCAACGAAGCCACGCTCTAGCCCAGGAGAATGTTTCTTCTTCATGCACAGAAGTCTGTGGAGAAGGTTTAGATCACAAGTGCTGTGCCAAGATATGCCTTGTTAAGGTATACCCAGAGGGTCAACCTGAAAAAGCTGCCAGGATGTATGCCATAATAGATGAACAGAGCAACAGATCCCTGGTCAAGCCTAAATTCTTTGAGATCTTTGGCATTGAGGGTCATGCCACACCGTATACTCTCAGAACCTGTTCTGGTCGCGTAGAGACTTTCGGCAGAAGGGTCGATGGGTTCATGGTGTCTCATATCGAAGGGAAAGAGGGCATACTCCTACCAACATTAGTCGAGTGTGACCAGATACCAGACGAAAGAGAAGAGATTCCTACTCCAGAGGTTGCATATCACCATCCTCACTTAAGGCACCTTGCTGATGAGATTCCCGCAATGGACATGAATGCTGAAATCTTAGTCTTGCTAGGAAGAGACATTCTTAGAGTACATAAGGTACGTGAGCAGTGTGATGGACCTGAGGATGCCCCTTATGCACAAAGACTTGATCTAGGCTGGGTAATAGTGGGCGATGTATGCTTGGATAGAATGTGTACATCATCTGAGATCCACTCCTTCAAAACTTACATGTTAGGAAATGGACGCGCATCCCACTTCAAAGAGTGCCCTCACCATTATGAAATAAAGGAGAAGCCTCTTGACATCATCCAAGTACCTGATGTCACTCCTATCCTTTGTGATGACAACCTAGGTACCACAGTGTTTTGTACCACAAGTGACGACAACAAAATAGCCTTGTCAGTTGAAGACAGAGAGTTCATCAAAATAATGGACAAAGAATTCTTCAAGGATGAGTCTAACAGCTGGGTTGCACCATTGCCTCTTCGTGCTGCAAAGGTCAAACTGCCAAACAATCGGGAACAGGCTTTATCCAGATTCAACTCACTTCAACGAACACTAAAGAACAGGCCTGAAATGAAGGACCATTTCATTACCTTTATGAAGAGGATCTTTGACAATGAGCATGCTGAGCCAGCTCCACCTCTTCAAATACACGATGAGTGCTGGTACCTACCCTTCTTTGGAGTGTACCATCCACGTAAGCCAAAACAAATTAGGGTAGTGTTCGACTCCAGTGCCAAACATCAGGGCGTATCCCTGAACGATATTCTTCTCACTGGTCCTAACCTTACCAACAACCTTGTAGGTGTACTCATGAGGTTCAGAAGAGAGCCAGTTGCCATAACTGCGGACATTGAACAAATGTTTCATTGCTTTATTGTACGAGAAGACCATAGGAACTTCCTAAGGTTTTTGTGGCACCGTGACAACAACATGAACAATGAGATGATTGAATACCGCATGAAGGTTCATGTTTTCGGAAATAGCCCCTCACCTGCCGTCGCAACATACGGTTTACGAAGGACTGCTCTTGACGGAGAACAGGAGTATGGTGCAGATGCTCGACATTTCGTCGAGAGAGATTTCTATGTGGACGATGGACTTAAATCTTTACCTACAGCGGAAGAAGCCATAGACCTGCTCCAAAGGACACAAGTTATGCTTTCTGAGGCTAACCTCAGACTACACAAGATTGCCTCAAACAGTGTTGCTGTTATGAAAGCCTTTCAACCTGGCGATCATGCCACAGGGTTTAAAGACTTAAATCTGGGGATGGACATGCCACCTGTGCAGAGAAGTCTGGGCCTACGGTGGGACTTATTAAAGGACAGCTTCGGCTTTCAAGTCAGCTCTGCAGACAAACCATTTACCAGGCGTGGAGTTCTGTCAGTGGTGAACAGCCTATACGATCCAATGGGATTTGTGGCTCCCATCACCATACAAGGTAAATCCATACTTAGACAGCTCTCAGAGACTATCAAAGATTGGGATGCCCCACTACCAATAGACAAACTTTCAAGGTGGGAGTCCTGGAAACAGTCGTTACATGCCTTAGATGGAATCCTTATACCACGCTGCTACACTCCGACTTCCCTTGCCACCAGTCGGAGGAAAGAGCTGCACATCTTCTCAGATGCATCTACTGAGGCCATAGCGGCTGTTGCCTACCTCAAGGTAAGGGATTCAGCTAATCTAACCCATGTAGGGTTTCTGTTTGGGAAGGCTAAGTTAGCACCCAAACCTGAACACACAATTCCTAGGCTTGAACTTTGTGGGACTGTGCTAGCTGTAGAGATTGCAGATTTCATACTGCGTGAGCTAGACATTCAGATAGATGACATCAAATTCTACACAGACAGCAAGGTTGTTCTGGGCTACATATACAACCAGACTAAACGTTTCTATGTCTATGTCAGCAACCGTGTAGAAAGAATAAGAAAATCATCTAAACCTGAACAATGGCATTATGTTCCATCTGAAATTAATCCTGCAGATCATGGCACCAGGCCAGTGTCTGCGAGTGCCTTCGTAAATTCTTCTTGGTTAACAGGTCCTGAATTCTTGTTGGCTGATCCAGAAGAAACCACGGCTGACGTCTTCAGTCTTCTAGAACCCGACAAAGATCCAGAGGTTCGTCCTGAAGTTAAAACCCTTGTCACCAGAACTGAACAAAGATGTGCCTTGGGCTGTCAACGCTTTGAACGTTTCTCCAAGTGGACAAGGCTGGTACGCACCACCGCAAGGTTAGTTCATATTGCACACTGCTTTCACACGAAGCTCACAGATGCTCACTGTCAAGGTTGGCACATGTGCCAAAAGCTTCTTTCTGCAAAAGACATTGCTGAAGCTGAACTGATCATAATACGCAGTGTACAACAGGATGTCTTTGGCTCCGAAATCAGACGTATCCGTGACAAGGGGGACATTCCAAAAAACAGTCCAATTGCTAACCTGAACCCATTCATTGACAATGATGGCACGTTAAGGGTTGGCGGACGCCTAAACAAGGCTAAGTTCAGTGAGCAAGAACAGAATCCTCTCATTATACCTGCTCGCCATCACATCACCACTTTGCTCATACGGCACTACCATGAAAGGGTGAAACACCAAGGTAGACACTTCACAGAGGGAGCCATAAGAGTTGCAGGCCTTTGGATTATAGGAGCAAAAAGACAGATTACAGCTACACTGCACAGCTGTGTTCAGTGCCGCAAACTAAGAGGGAAACATCAGCAACAGCAAATGTCAGATTTGCCAGCTGACAGGTTAAGTACTGACCCACCCTTTACTCACGTTGGTCTGGATGTCTTCGGACCATGGATGGTAACAGCCCGCAGAACACGAGGTGGCCAAGCCAATAGTAAGCGATGGGCAGTGCTGTTCACCTGCATGAGTGTACGTGCAGTACACATTGAAGTAATAGAATCTATGGATGCCTCAAGTTTCATCAATGCTCTAAGACGGTTCCTTGCCATCAGAGGACCAGTCAAGACACTAAGATCCGACTGTGGAACTAATTTCGTTGGAGCTTGTCGAGAGTTACAGCTCAACTCTAGGCCAATACAAGACCTTTTAGCTGAAAGAGGCTGCACATGGATTTTCAATCCTCCTCATTCTTCCCACATGGGTGGTTCATGGGAGAGAATGATAGGAATCACGCGAAAAATACTGGACTCTATGCTCATGGACTTGAATTCCACAAGACTTACCCACGAGATTCTAACCACCTTCCTGGCAGAAGCATCTGCCATAATCAATTCAAGACCACTTGTTCCAGTGTCTACAGATCCAGAGACCCCAACTATCCTTACTCCAGCCACTCTTCTTACCCAGAAGCTTGGGACTGTTCCCGTGCCACCTGGAGACTTTAAATCAGGAAATCTGTGCTACGATCAGTGGAAGCGAGTACAACACCTTGCCAACTGCTTCTGGAATCGTTGGAAGATGGAGTATCTTTCTACTCTGCAAGGACGCAGGAAATGGCAGCGCCCGAACCTTAACATCCAAGTTGGAGATCTCGTTCTGCTTAAGGATCAGCAAGCTGAAAGAGTCGAGTGGCCTATGGGTCTTATTGTAAAGAGCGTTCCTAGTGATGACGGTAAGGTACGTAAGGTGGAGGTGAAAGTTTCAAGACAAGGGACCGTAAAGACTTTCATCAGACCTATCACGGAACTCATTTTGCTCTTGCCGTTTGGAGACTGAACTTACTTGGGTATGCTGTTGGATCCTACCTGCGACTTCGAGAAGGAAGTATCTGGAACTTTAGTTGTCACAACTTGAAGCCTTATATTATAGATGTTGTTGCATTATATGCATGTTCTCCATTATGTCTTTCAGGTTTTCAAGACATCAAGCAAATTGCGCTGTTGTTTATTTGCATAACTACCGTTGTATTATGTAAATAGTGGCATTATCATGCCAGACGGGGAGTGTGCTGCCCCAATAGGGGCATAGAATATGAGATGCATAGCCTCAGTTAATATTAGCATTGTTATATAGATTAGAGTTTATATAGTGTGGTTTGCCTACTATTTTCTCATAGCTAAATCTATGTGTTATCCTATGCTGCCATCTAGTGGCCTTTGTTGCAATGCACATGTTTTATGTGATTCTTTGAGTTACCACATATTTTCACTGTATGTATGCCCCTCCCTGCTTCCTGTGTGGAGTACTTCCTGTGTCATCTCTTCAGCCAGCAAGCCACATGTAGAAAGACACTCATGTACTCTGCTCAGTACGTAGGAAAGGCATCATCTTTTGACCGCACAATACTATCACCATTCATCTGCTGTTCCTGTTATCTGCTGTAACCCCTGAAGTTTAAAGAATAAACACCTCTTTTGAATGAATCGGTATTGACGAGTTCAGCTGTCTGACAAGGATTGTCCGCAGTGAGTATATCTGCTTATACAGGCCAGGCATAGAGGTCTCAGCAAGGGATATATCGCTATCACAATAATCGGAGTCAGAACACGCACAGAGGCCCCCCTTACATCAGAGTCCGCACAGAGGCCCCCCCTTACATCAGAGTCTGCACGGAGACCCCCCCTTACATCAGAGTCTGCACGGAGGCCCCCCCATTACATCAGAGTCTGCACGGAGGCCCCCCCATTACATCAGAGTCCGCACGGAGACCCCCCATTACATCAGAGTCCACACGGAGGCCCCCCCCTATTACATCAGAGTCCGCACGGAGGCCCCCCCCCATTACATCAGAGTCCGCACGGAGGCCCCCCCATTACATCAGAGTCCGCACGGAGGCCCCTCATTACATCAGAGTCCGCAGGGAGCCCCCCCATTACATCAGAGGTTGCACGGAGGCCCCCCACATTACATCAGAGGTTGCACGGAGGCCCCCCATTACATCAGAGGTTGCACAGAGGCCCCCCATTACATCAGAGGTTGCACGGAGGCCCCCCCATTACATCAGAGGTTGCACGGAGGCCCCCCATTACATCAGAGGTTGCACGGAGGCCCCCCATTACATCAGAGGTTGCACGGAGGCCCCCCTATTACATCAGAGGCTGCACAGAGGCCCCCCATTACATCAGAGGCTACACAGAGGCCCCCCCTTACATCAGATGCTTGAGCAGACACATCTCTCCTCTCCCTCACCTCCTCTGCACTGCGCAGTGAGAAGCGAGTGGCGGGGAAGCTTGGTGCTAGCTAAAGTCCAGCAGTTCCAGCTACATGAGCAGACAGTGACACAGCTCTCCCTCCCCTCCTCTGCCCCGTGGAATTAGAAGCGGGGGGGGGGGGGGCGAGTGAAGCTTGGTGCTACCGATGTCCAGCGGTCCCAACTTCATGGGCAGACTCATCTCTCCTCTTCCCTCCTACACCGCAGATTGAGAAGGGGGGAGGGGAGGGGGGTGCCACTGCTAGCGAAATTACAGCAGTTCCAGCTTCCAGCAGCATGAGCTGCCCCACGGATTGAGATGCGCGGGGGGGTGCTAGCAGCGAGACATCTCATCTCACCGCTCCCTTCACTCTCCTCTGCAGCGGGGAAGAAGGGGGGAGTGCCGCGGCGCTGCCACTGCATTCTCACTGGCAATCAGCCTCACAGCGGAGCGGGCTGAACGGGATGGCGGGCGGCATTTTGCCGCCCCCCTGAAAGTGCCGCCTGGTACAATGGTACCATTGTGTCCCATGGTAAGGCCGGCCCTGGGACACTGCTGTGCTGATGCTGACATTGCTGTTCTGATGGGGACATCGCTGATGGGGACATTGCTGTGCTGATGGGGACACGGGTGTCCGGGTCCCCATCAATGGTGTCCCCATCAGCGGTGTCCCCATCAGCACAGCAATGTCCCCATCAGCAGCGTCCCCATCAGCAGTGGCCCCAGCACCTGTACTGTCCAAGTCATGATTTTTCGAGACTGGGGAGTGCACAGACTCCTGGAAAGTTACACCCACTACATTCCCAGGAGTCTGTGCGGTGTAGGTTAGGAAGCTTAAGCACCTAGGTGCAGGAAGAGGGAAGATTAACTATTCTGCCTAGCAACAACACTTTGAAGGCATCTAAAAAAAAAAAAAAATTCTTAAAGGACTAATGACATTTTTTTTAAAACTACTGATGTAATGTTATATTTATGGGTGGAACTCCACTTTAAGCTGACCATACATTATACAATGTTCTTATTCAATTTCCTTTAGATTTACCTTCAACTATGTAGTGCAAGGGCCTGACTGATTGGAAAGTGTTTAGGTTTGACCTCATATTATATGGTTTTGGTAAATCTAAAGTAAAATTGTACAAGTGAACTGTATAATATATTACAAGCCATGCTAAAAATAAAGATTAATTCATCAGTATGCTACTGCTCCTCTATTTTCCAGACAAACGTCTGTGTATGCTCTTTCTTGACCAAACTGTGCTGCTGCCACTGTGCTGCTACTGTAATGTTAGGCCTGAACCACAAGAGTGGCTGCATAGAATCTCTTATATTTAACAGTGTTTGTAACTGTTATACCTCGTACACACGATCGGACTTTCCAATGGGAATTGTGTGATGGCAGGATGTTGTCGGATAATCCGACCGTTTGTATGCTCTTTCGGACAATTGTTGTCAGAATTTCCGACAACAAATGTTGGATAGCATGCTTTAAATTTTTCCGACAACAAATGTGTGATGTTGGATTATACGATCGTGTGTACACAAGTCAGTGGAAAAAAATACAAAGTATAAACACGCATGTTCCGAACCAATGCTAACCATAAGACAACATTAGCAGAAGTTGCCCAAAGGGTGGCACTAAAGAGCTGAAAAAAACACGTAGTTTTGTGTATGTTCTTTGCCGTTTGTATGCAATACAAGTTCAATGCCCTTCGCACAAAATTCCATGGCTTTGTCTGTGGAAAATCCGATCGTATGTACCAGGCTTAAGACTGGAGTTCAGCTAAAGGAGAGTGTATTGTTGGTTTAGCAAAGCAAAACTTTCCATGGAGACAAATGCGGGTTGCCATTGCTAAACCCCTTCCAAAGTGGCTAGTTGTCTGGTTAGTACACTGACCAAGTGGATTCAAAAATGTTTAGGTTATTGTTCTGGAACAACTGTATGCTGTATTGCAAATAGAAATGTCAGGCATTCTTACTGCATGCATGTTCCAGGTAAGAGGCACAAAACATTAAAGTAAGAGAGGAAAATTAAAAGACAAGAAACTAGCATTAATAAAATGAGAAGAATAGTAGCAATAGCAGCCTGAATGTCCTTCTGAAAAAAGGTCTTCTGTTGAAGTTTTGGGCTCAGGACTCCCCTTTTTACCTTCCCATTTCCACACACAAGAGGACCAGCTTGGATCACTGAGTAATTTGGCCTGCAGGGAACAGCACCAAGAAGAGGGTTAGTATTGCAGATATTTTTTTTCATCAGATGTTGTGGACTAACTTTTTAATATATTTTTTTATTTATAGATTTTCAGAAATTACAAAAATTGAAAAAATACTGCTGTGTATGGGGAAGTTAGGGTATGGCAATACACGCATACAACATAGAATATCATAGAGACCTGTGACAAAATCATCAAGTATCAAACATTTAAGAAGTTTAGACTGTGACAGCACTTAGGTTTGTAGATATGAAAGCAGTCAATGCAGAGGCTTATTTACTGTAAGTGTCTGCATGACCAGGGTATAACCGATACCTCCTTTTTACCCCCCAACCCCTTCCATAACCAATACACCCCCTGATCACCCCACCTTTAGATATTAGTAACTGAGACCACACCAATGTGTTGGGGAAAATATATCGGCCGTAGCAGCCTTACTTTTATTATTTACAATTCTTACATTAACATAACATAACCGCTGAACTCTGTTGCCTCTTCCACTTCGTGTTGATCTCTGCAGGCCCTCTACCATATCTCTAACAACTAAGCATTGCCCTGCGGTCTCTAACTCAAACTAATTGGCCTCAAGCCGATGCGTGCTCAGAGACAACTGGTGACCGCAGGGCCCCGAACCAATGTTTTTGAGATAGACTCCTTTCTCTGGAACTCCCACTATCCGGACCCCTCTCACCGACAGGTCCTAACTTCCGTCCCGAAGTTACCAATCCTCACCCGCAGAGACCAAACACCCGCTGCCACGACAACTCTCCATCGACTCCTGTGCAGTAAAACAAAGCAGACACGCACTACACAGAAGACAAACACACACATACACAAAACATAAAGCAGAAACAAAAAAACAAAAAAAAAAACATAAACATAGGGGAGGGTGGGCGGGGACTTCTCCTCTCCGTGTGGTCACGAGGGCGGGCTCCTCCCCCCTTTTATGACCTCCCATATCTCCCCCCACCTCTCTCGGCCAATCCTGCTGTTAGTAACAACTCAGCTCTGCCAGACCCGGGAAAGATTCCTCCTCTCCTGCTGCCTGTACCATGCAGCATGATCCCGACCAAGGTAAACACAGTTACAGTTAACCCTGTCATGCCCGCACTTCACTCATTACACTTCGCTCCATAGCTACGGGCTTTTCTTGACCAGGGTATAACCGATACCTCCTTTTTACCCCCCAACCCCTTCCATAACCAATACACCCCCTGATCACCCCACCTTTAGATATTAGTAACTGAGACCACACCAATGTGTTGGGGAAAATATATCGGCCGTAGCAGCCTTACTTTTATTATTTACAATTCTTACATTAACATAACATAACCGCTGAACTCTGTTGCCTCTTCCACTTCGTGTTGATCTCTGCAGGCCCTCTACCATATCTCTAACAACTAAGCATTGCCCTGCGGTCTCTAACTCAAACTAATTGGCCTCAAGCCGATGCGTGCTCAGAGACAACTGGTGACCGCAGGGCCCCGAACCAATGTTTTTGAGATAGACTCCTTTCTCTGGAACTCCCACTATCCGGACCCCTCTCACCGACAGGTCCTAACTTCCGTCCCAAAGTTACCAATCCTCACCCGCAGAGACCAAACACCCGCCACCAGCGCACAAGGATAAAACCTTAACCTTGTGTGCTCCTCCACACTCTAAGGGCCCTCTCGATGCCGTCCTGTAGCCCCAAAAACCATAAATCGATCCCGATCGCATTAAGGTGCACCCCGTCCCCCCGCAGGAAACGCCATGTTTCCTCCTCCAACTCCAAGTGCCGCGCTACCAATCCCCCGTTCTTCGCCATGAACCTGCCCACATCACGGTCCACTTTTCTCCTGGCCCTGTTCACACCCTCTACCGACCTGGCAAGTCGCCATGAGGTCCGCGCAATCATGTCAGACCACACTATGACTGTGCCAGGAAAGGCCATCCGGAGCCGAAGGACATCGAATTTAATGTCCCTCGTCACGTCTAGCATGGACCTAACCCCCATGTCGTTACCGCCAACATGCAGAACTAACACGTCAGGCGGGCGGTCCAGACGTGCAAACCGGTGCACCTCCGGTACCACCCTGCCCCACATCATCCCTTGCACCCCTAGCCACCGAATACACGCCTCTGCCCAGGCAAAGCCTAATTGACGACCCTCCCGTCTAACCTCTGCCCGTTTTGCCCCCCAATGCACATAAGAATGGCCCAGGATCCATACCAGGGCCTGTACCGCATCTGAAAGAAATAAAAACAGGCATACCACCGTAACCACAGCAACCATAAACCAGAAAAACACACGCCCCCATAACCACTTACCATGCACACACATACCACTCACAGACCTACCACCAGCTGAGGACGAACATAACTACGGAACCTGTTGGATTCCCACCGCCCTATGCGCTTAACCGCCTCCACAGGCAGCCCGGATCGGGCTGCCTCCGTAGCCGCCCCTATCCTAAAGGAATGGGAAGAGAAACAACTACCCTCCAAACCCAGTGCACACAAACCCTTCCGGAAAACCGCTATGAACTGAAATTTTGAAAGAGGGGACCCATCTGCGTGTACCAAAAAGGGGCCCCCCACCCCCGGGCGCCGGCCTAGATATTCCCCCACGGCCCTAATCGGACACAACGGGGATCCCGGGAGCGCAAAGATCTGGATTTCTTTGCCCCTGCCAGCTTGGTCCGTCTTAGACCCTCTGAGCCATACCGAGACCCTGTCTTCCCTGAAGGCAACATCCTGACACCCCAGGCCACCCTGTACCTTCTTGGACGGACTAACAAGCTCGCTTATCCTGAACGCCCCAAAAAATGCTAACGTAAAAGCCGCCTTGAACAGGAATGCCTCGAACTCCGTGGAGCACACTGCCGGCAAGTGTGCCAGCAGGCCTCCCAGGACTTCAAATGACACCGGGCGCCTAGAGTCCTTGGTCTTGTTGGACCGCCTGTAACCTCTGAGCGCTTGTCGGACCCAGAAAACTTTAGTGAGGTCCTCGCCCCCCCGCAATTTAAACCAAAATGCCAACGCCGCCATCTTCTTGTTCAGTGCGGACACCGACACCCCCTCCTCCATGTTCCTGGATACGATGTACAGCACCGCCCAACTTACCTCGCTGCCATCCGCGTCCCCCCCTACCGCTGCCAATAAAGCCTCCCATTCCTGCCATACCTTGTTGTACGCCTCCCACGTAGGCCCACTCACCGACCTCTTGATCCAACTGGAGATCACGCCAAAGCAATCCTCCACAGCCATTCTGGACACTCCACCCCATGTCGCTCTGCTTCCGGAGCCAACACTCGGAACCTGTCCCACTGAAAGCGAGACAAAGCGTCAGCAATGACGTTCTCCACGCCAGGCAGATGCACCGCATAAATGAACACATTCAGCTGCAGACATCTCAACACCAAATGCTGCAGCAAACGAACCACTGGGGGAGACGAAGCCGACACCCGGTTGATGACCTGAACCACCCCCAGGTTATCCCCGTGAAAGCGAACCTTCCGATCCCGGAAGGCCTCGCCCCACAGTTCCACCGCCAGAACCACTGGAAACAGTTCCAACAGAACCAGGTTCTTGGTAAGACCCGCTTCCACCCAGCACTGTGGCCACGGCCCGGCACTCCACCGCCCTTGAAAGAATGCACCAAAACCCGTGGACCCGGCCGCGTCTGTGTACAATTCCATGTCGAAATTGCTGACCGGACCAGCCATCCACAATGCCCTCCCATTGAACGATTCGAGGAAGGAGTGCCATACCCTCAGATCTTCCCTATGCACCCTACCCAGGCTGACGAAGTGCCTGGGCGACTGCACCCCCGCCGTGCTAGCCGACAGCCGTCGACAAAAAACCCGTCCCATCGGCAGAATGCGGCATGCAAAGTTCAACTTGCCCAGCAAAGATTGCAGGATCCGTAATTGAATCTTACGCCGGCCCAGTACCTCCCTGATTTCCGACTTCAACGCCTCCAGCTTGTCCTCCGGCAGTCTGCATTCCATGGCCTCCGAATCCAATGTGATGCCCAGGAAAGTAATGACCGTGCGCGGCCCCTCTGTCTTTTCTGGAGCCAACGGAACCCCAAAGCGGTCCGCCATATGTTCCAGCGTAGCCAGAAGCACCGCACATGTCCTAGACGAAGCCGGTCCCACACACAGGAAGTCATCCAGATAGTGGATAACCGAGTTCACCCCTGACACGTCCCGCACCACCCACTCCAAGAACGAGCTGAACCGCTCAAACAGCGAGCACGAGATGGAGCACCCCATCGGCAGACACTGGTCTACGTAGAACTCGCCCTGCCAATGACACCCCAACAGCCTGAAGCTATCCGGGTGCACCGGCAACAGCCTGAAGGTCGACTCGATGTCGGACTTGGCCATCAGGGCCCCACGCCCATAACGTCTCACCCAGCTCACCGCGGCATCAAACGATGTATAGCTGACCGAGCATGCCCCGGGATCAATGGCGTCATTCACCGAACCCCCCTTTGGAAAGGAGAGATGGTGAATGAGCCTGAATTTGTTAGGCTCCTTTTTGGGGACCACCCCCAGTGGCGACACTACCAGGTCTTCCCACGGCGCCACCGAAAATGGCCCCGCCATGCGTCCCAGCGATACCTCCTTCCGCAGTTTCTCCGAAACTACTTCAGGGTGTAGCAATGCTGATCTCAAATTCCGGGACACTGGAGGGACTTCCCCCAGGTTACACGGAATCTGGAAACCCACCGAAAACCCCAGCTCCAGAACCTGTGCCGCCTCCCTGTCAGGATACCTACCTAGAAATGGCCGCATCCTTTCCACCCTCACCGGCGTCGTCCCTCTTCGCAGCAAGCTCTCCGGCACGACCCTTGGACTGCTTAAAACACCTGGACAAGGCGTGGGATCCCCCACACCCGGAACATTCGTGCTTGAAGCGACAGGAATTTCCGAACCGACAGATCCCGGAATTGAACTGCCAGCACACCCCTTTTGCCCTACCGGCCGGTTGACTCTGGGAAGACTGTCCACCGGCCCCCCCCCTGAAAAAACTGACTTGGAGCCCGCGCCGCCGTCATCAATCTCAGCCAAAGACTCATATCCTTGTGGTTCCAGCGGAGGTCCGGACGCACCGCCATCCGTTGCCTGAACTCCTCATCATAGCGTAGCCAAGCCGTACCCCCATATACCCTATGCGCCTCTCCTATCGCATTCTGATAAACAAAGAGGTCGGAACAATATTCCGGCTTCTTTTCTCCCACTACGCACGCCAAAATCTCAAATGCCTGTAGCCAATTGGAAAATGTACGCGGGATAAGGCGATACCTACGCTTTTCCTCCTCATCCTTCTTGGACTCGTCCGGTTTGACCCTGTCCAGATTGAACTTCTGCAGGGGGAGAAGGGAAAAGATCTCCACATACTCGCCCTTCACGATCTTCTCCCTGACTTCCGTCTTCAAATGAGCACCCAACGGCCCCTCATAGCAAATGTACACCTCACATTTTGCCGCATCCCCTATGCGAACCACATCCCGCTTCACCACCCCATCCCCCGTTGCCGTAGCCTTATCGTGGACTGCCAGTGCCGTGGCGTCGGAAACCGGCGCCACCGGCAGGGGAGCACCCACCTGGACCACCTCTGGTTGCGCCACCACCGGCTGGGCCACCACAGGCGGGACCGCGACGGGCTGCACCACCAATTGCGGGGGGGGTGGCGACCGCTGCCGCCAATCCCCCCCCCACAACCCCCCCAGCAGGGGGGGCCCAGGCCGCAGCCGGGCCGGGAATAGCCCCGCCAGCCTGTTCAAACCTTCCTACCAGCTCCTTAATACCTGCCAAAAAACCCGCAAAACCCCCCTCAACAGCCCCTGCCTGCGCACCCGACACAACACCAGTCACACCATCAACATTTCCTAACACACTGCCCCCATCAGTATTCAAAGGTAAGGTGGAAAATGACTTACCGGGCTGCCTAGGCAAGGACCCACCAGCCGACCGTCCAGTCTCAACCGCCGCCCCACTCCTCCTGGGGATCTCCTCCTCTTCCGACAGCTCCCCCTCAGAACGAGCCTCCACGCTTTCCTCCTCCATCAGAGAGTGCCCACCCGGGGAAGGATCCCTGGCGGCCGAGGATCTGGCCTCCGAACGTCCCCTGCCAGACCCGCTCGCGGATTTCCTCGTCGACTTTCCCGGCCCCGGTGAACCATCTCCGACCCTGTCGCTGGTCTCCTCACTCCTCGTCCCTCCGGATGAAGTAGCCTCCGGCCTGACAAGGCCCTCGGCTGTACCACGCTGAGGCCTGGCTACCGCGTCCCTGGTTCTCCCCCGCTGAGGCACCGACCCCCCTGCGACCGCCGAGGGGGCGGGGCCCGCCTGCTCCGACTCCATACGCTGTGCGGGACGAGTGGCCACCCCAGGGCTAACTGATCGGCCTCCCGCAGAGCCCCGTCCGCATTGGGGATTCCTCCTGGTGCCCCCCGGTGTTGGGACAGCTGCGCGCTTTGCGGGTGGGCCCGGAGGGGCCCGCGAGTGGGGACTCCCTGTCTGACGCTGGGCTCTAGAAGGGGGCTCCGGAGAGAAGCGCTCCGGCGGCCTAGATCGCCGAGCTCGCCCGGATTCCCTACCCCCCCCCCGCTCGTGGACGCTGCTGAAGCTGGCAGCAGAGACCCCAGTTGCTGTTCGAGCCAATCTGGGCCCCGAGTGGCAGCTTCCTCCCTTAGCTGCGCCATCAGCGTGTCTACCCTGGACATAACTAAGTGGTGCACTGTACCTCTCTAGGGGACTTCTCCTCTCCGTGTGGTCACGAGGGCGGGCTCCTCCCCCCTTTTATGACCTCCCATATCTCCCCCCACCTCTCTCGGCCAATCCTGCTGTTAGTAACAACTCAGCTCTGCCAGACCCGGGAAAGATTCCTCCTCTCCTGCTGCCTGTACCATGCAGCATGATCCCGACCAAGGTAAACACAGTTACAGTTAACCCTGTCATGCCCGCCCTTCACTCATTACACTTCGCTCCATAGCTACGGGCTTTTCTTGATGGCACCAAATGATTGCATCTAGTCTAGTATATATAAGTGATTTTCTGAAGGTACATACCGTTCGTAGATACATACGTCACATATAGAACAGTTAAAAGAAACAGATGAAAAGAAACAGAATAGGTAGAGCAAAGCCGGGTTTAAAAAAAGAAGGGTAAAATGCAAAGTGGTATGGAGAAAGGGAAAGAGAATGGATGAAGGAATCAGGCTGAGAGGGAAGGGAACTAATGTACACCATGTGGAGGGTAAAACCCAGACTAGCACTGCACACCCTATGGTAGCAGAGAGCAAGCCAAAATGACATATTAATGTAGCACTACCCCCGAAGGAGCTGCTGGTTTAGATTTGGGCCTGCCGTTACCTTACTGTTCCTTGAACTCGTCTCAGGGGTTCTCCTTGAAGAGGTGGTTAAAGAAAGAAATGTCTGCGCCAAAGACCCAATCTTCTTTTCTCCCTCCTTCAGAAAGGGTTTTTATTAAAGTAAACTTCAGAAAAGAGGGATGGAGGTTTAGGGGAGATTCAGTTATCACGAATATTCTCCTAGGTCCAGAGGAACAACTGTCTCCACGCTGGACTCATCGACCACCGGATAGCCACAGACCTATGTAACCGCGCACTGGGTTAACTTCTGAAGAAAAAGAACACCGCTCACAGTGCCAGGATCTCTCAGCCGTTCCGGCAGCACTGCAAGGTAAATGTTGATCAGGATGCATCCTCCAATTGAGTCCTCAATTGCTCGGTCCCTTCCAGCAAGCAAGGCGACACAGGACCATCCCTGGATCAGTAGGCCCCAGAAACTCCTGGGCCTACATCTCAGTAACGGAGCCTCAGGCCAACGTGGCCCTGAGGCGGGAACCACCAATACATCCCTGAGGCCAGGGGGGCCCTCAGGTCCGGATCAGGTAAAACCGACCCCACAAAATAGTGTCTGCCTCTTAAGTACCCTCTCCCAGAATGCACAGCGGGTTGACCACGCTCTCTGAGCCACTTCTGAAAAAGGAGTACCCAGTACATTCAACCTGTTGCATTTCCAACCTTGACCAGTGGGGACAGTGACACCTGCTGTCAAGTGGAAAAACGTGCAACCCAGCTGAACTGAAGCAGAACCACAATTTAAATAAAATCATTCTTAGCCAAACTATTGCTCAGACAAACGATAATTTTAACATATAGCATCCACTCATTGGGAGCAGGGTGCTACATTAACAAAGTCATAGATGACTTTTGTTTAAAGTCATCCATGCATGTACATTCAATCCAATAGAACCACGTGACCATGAATTTAGATTGAGTACTCTTCAGAGAGTTGGTGGGACTTTCCATAAACCTAGCGTGTTCTACTCATCTAATCCATTGCTGGATTGTAGAGGGAGATGAAGATTACCATATTGCAGGAATACAGGAGAGGCAGGGTCTGGTGTCTGAGCACTGAGTTTCTATAGGCCATTGCTGGGGAAGAATTGTGATGTAGGAGAATGAATGAAGTGAAGTTTTGTGAAATAACCTATATGTGAATTTTTGGGTTAGATTGTGTACTTGGGTACAGAAGGTATCTAGTGTAGGGCACTTCTAAAAAATGTGTTGGATGCCTCATGAACTCTATATGCATGGTACATTGTATGGAGTACCATTGGAGTATGGTGCCAACAAGTGATAATAATATAGCCGGATTCCTGGTACTTACAACTTATGGAGGATTTATGATGGGAAAGTATTTTGGATAATTCCTCAGGAGAAAGGGTAATGTCAAGGTCTCTTTCTCATTGTTCCAAGTATTGTGGTGGGTGTTTGGGTATTGTGGTGGGTGTTTGGGTATTGTGGTGGGTGTTTGAAAACTTCGGACTGCCGTTTTTGTCATTGCTGGACTTTAAGATTATGCTCACATGGATGTTTGATGTGTAGCGCTCACCCCCGCAGGCAGTGGCGGTTCGTCCATAGAGGGCGCTGGAGCGCCGCCCCCTCTGGCTCTCACCGCCACTGAAATAACATAGATTCATGCATTGCACGAATCTATGTTATTATCGCCGCTGCCGCTGTTATTCAGATGGACGGCGCTCATGTCCGGCCATCTGAATAACGCCAGCTGGTTGGCTGTACGGGAATGTCTATCAAAGCCAACAGCTCTGATAGGCTTTCCCAATACAGCCCTCGGGTCCCGGAAGTTTATTCTCGGAGTGCACAGACTGTACGCCCCTTGGATAAGATGACAGGCGTTTCAGCCAATCAGGTTGGCCGGTTCTGGCTACCGGTAACCTGATTGGCTGAGACGCCTGTCAGTCAACGAGGGCGGGAGAAGACATCGTGGGACGTGGATGCCTGACTCCAGTAAAGGTAAGTGCCAGGCGGGGGGGGAGGAAGCAATTTACAGGGCACAGTGGGGACCATTGGCACAGCGGCGACCATTGGCACAGCGGCGACCATTAAAGGGCACAGTATTGAGAATTTATGGGACAGTGGCTGCGTTTAATGGCATGGCACAGTGGTGACAATGGATGGCACAGTGGTGACAATGGATGGCACAGTGGCTGCATTTAATGGCTTGGCACAGTGGTGACAATGGATGGCACAGTGGCTGCGTTTAATGGCATGACACAGTGGTGACAATGGATGGCACAGTGGTGACAATGGATGGCACAGTGGCTGCATTTAATGGCATAGCACAGTGGTGACAATGGATGGCACAGTGGCTGCGTTTAATGGCATGGCACAGTGGTGACAATGGATGGCCAAGTGGTGACAATGGATGACACAGTGGCTGCATTTAATGGCTTGGCACAGTGGTGACAATGGATGGCACAGTGGCTGTGTTTAATGGCATGGCACAGTGGTGACAATGGATGGCACAGTGACTGCGTTTAATGGCATGGCACAGTGGTGCGAATTGATGGCACAGTGACTGCATTTGATGGCATGGCACAGTGACTGTGTTTAATGGCATGGCACAGTGGTGACAATGGATGGCACAGTGACTACGTTTAATGGCATGGCACAGTGGTGCAACTTTCTGGCATGGAATAGTGGCTGCGTTTGGGCACAGTGAGACTGCAATTTTTTTTTCTTTGCGCCCCCCCAAAAATGTTGAGCACCAGCCGCCACTGCCCGCAGGATTAGAATAGGGATGACGTGTTACCTCTGTGAGCGTCTAGGGGTAATGGTTATGATGATGAGAGCAATGACGGAATGTCCAAGCAGCAGGTGTCTTTTTGTAGCTTTATTTCACCCAACACGGCAAAACAGTAAACTTGAGGTAGATAGGAAAAGATGGGTGAGAAGGAGAGTTGCAGATTGGGGCTTGAACAATACAGAAGCAATCCTGCCTCCAGCAGCACTTTTACTTTCGTCGCCCCTCCAGCCGAGGGGGTATAGTGTACCTGGACAGGCCTCTCACACCGACCTGGCAGCCAGGGTATCACTCGGAGCACTGAGAAGAAGAACAAGTCTCTGCCACAGACCTGGTGCAAATGAATATCAGGGAAGAACCTCTGCCACAGGCCCTTCCTTTGAACGTAGAGTTATGAAGTGAATCTTCCTCAGTGAATTTAATGCCTGAATCTCCCTCAGGTAGTTTTCCTCAAATGGTCACCGACTGACAGGTTCCCAACAGACAAACTCTCAATGTCCGGTCACCTTAATCCCCGGTGGATCGTCTAGGCCCTGTTGGATCGCCTGCCCCCGGGCTCTCCTCAGACTGACTCCCCACCGAACAGCACAACTCGCTTGGAATCTTCTCTCAAAGTTTGGGGAACCCAGTAGATCACTGGGGTCCCGCCGTAGTTTCAGTTGCTCCGGGCCAACATGGTCCCGGAACTAAGGACACCTCATAGCTCGTGCGCCCCGGCCTGGTAGGCCATATCTCCGGGGCCCGTGACGTGCGCACACCCTGAAGGTGGGTGCCGCACCCGGAACAAACACCAGAAGACGAACCCCACAAAATGGTGTCCGCTCAAGAAGTACCCTCCCCCAGCAGGCCCCGCGAGGGAAAACCCCTCCTGATTGGCTGCTGGCAAGAGTCACTCCTGACTGAACTCCACTGCTGCCACCTGTCGCCCCGAGGTGGAAAGGCACCTCTGGAACATAGAATGTTCTGGCTACCGGTAACCTGATTGGCTGAGACGCCTGTCAGTCAACGAGGGCGGGAGAAGACATCGTGGGACGTGGATGCCTGACTCCAGTAAAGGTAAGTGCCAGGCGGGGGGGGAGGAAGCAATTTACAGGGCACAGTGGGGACCATTGGCACAGCGGCGACCATTGGCACAGCGGCGACCATTAAAGGGCACAGTATTGAGAATTTATGGGACAGTGGCTGCGTTTAATGGCATGGCACAGTGGTGACAATGGATGGCACAGTAGATCACTGGGGTCCCGCCGTAGTTTCAGTTGCTCCGGGCCAACATGGTCCCGGAACTAAGGACACCTCATAGCTCGTGCGCCCCGGCCTGGTAGGCCATATCTCCGGGGCCCGTGACGTGCGCACACCCTGAAGGTGGGTGCCGCACCCGGAACAAACACCAGAAGACGAACCCCACAAAATGGTGTCCGCTCAAGAAGTACCCTCCCCCAGCAGGCCCCGCGAGGGAAAACCCCTCCTGATTGGCTGCTGGCAAGAGTCACTCCTGACTGAACTCCACTGCTGCCACCTGTCGCCCCGAGGTGGAAAGGCACCTCTGGAACATAGAATGAACTGACAGTAAAACCCAGCCTGAGCAGAATGGATGAGAGTTAACTAACTCTCTCACCCCCCTCTAAATTTAAGATAGCACCTGGACTTAAAGTACACAGGCGCTACACACTCCCCCCACTTAAATAGACACTGTCCCCAGTGTCCTAACAAAGGCATTCAAGCCTGAATGCCTGGCCTGAACCTGCATGACAGTAAAGAGAGAGAAAAATAGAAAAGAATATAAAACTTTAAGATATAAAACAATATTTTTGTACAAATATCTACAGTAAGAACTATGGCATTACACAACCCTAGCTATCTAATCTGCCCCATTCTCCGACAGCGTTTATAGTAGGTCAACTACCTGCAAGACAAAATGGAAAAAACACACACACAAAAAAAAACATATTCTCATATATTAACCATTTTTTATATACAATCCCTGAGATTGGAGTTGAAACTGCACCCTCTGGCCAGAGGGTGAAATTTCCCTTCCTCCCAAAGAGATATCAGTAAGCACTAGGCATTCCCCCCTGCGGACCAGTTTCAGCAGACATGTTCGGTCGTGTGTACGGCCGACCAGACAGGTTTCCAGCGGACATTTGTCCAGCCGACCGTTTTGCAGCGGACAAATGTTTCTTAGCATGCTAAGAAACATGTTCGCTGGAAGCCTGTCCGTCGGACATGTTCGGTCGTCTGTACAGACTCACCGTACATGTCCGATCGGCCGCCATCCCTCGCATGCGTCGAATCACTTCAACGCATGCGTGGAAGCATTGAACTTCCAGGGCCGCGCACGTCGCCGCGTCATCGTCGCGGCGACAGCGCGGCCTCGTCACTGCGTATCGTGTACGCGCGGATTTCTGTCTGATGGTGTGTACAACCATCAGACAGAAATCTCCGGGCAGACATGTGCGCTGAAAACGGTCCGTCTGTACGAGGCCTTAGTTGCAAGACCTAGAAAAAAATAAATATGTATACTGTGGCCTAGATTCTCAAAAGAGATACGACGGCGCATCTCCAGATACGCCGTCGTATCTCTGCCTAGCGCTGTCGTATCTATGCGACTGATTCTTAGGCCTCGTACAGACGAGGGGTTATCCGCTGGAAACGGTCCGCCGGACCGTTTTTCAGCAGACATTCCTCCTCCAGATTTTGATCCGATGGCTTGTACACACCATCGGATCAAAATCCGTGCGGAAAACAGCCGCGGTCACATGTCGCGCCGTCGCCGCGACGATGACGTGGCGACGTGCGCGACGCTGGAAGGTAAATACTTCCACGCATGCGTCAAATCATTACGACGCATGCGAGGAAGGGGAGCGGACGGACTGATCCGGTGAGTCTGTACAGACGACCGAAATCAGTCCGCTGGACTGGATTCCAGCTGATAGATTTCTTAGCATGCTAAGAAATTTTTATCCGCTGGGAATCCGTCGGCTGGATTTTTAGCCGCCGGGAAATGTCCGCACGGACGTACACACGACCGGATCTATCTGCTGGAACTGATCTGCGGATCAATCCCAGCGGATAGATCCGGTCGTCTGTACGAGGCCTTAGAATCCGTTACGCATAGTTATTCATTAGATCCGACAGGCGTAAGTCTCTTACGCCGTCGGATCTTAAATGCAATTTTTTTTGCCCGCTAGGTGGCGCTTCCGTCGATTTCCCCGTCGAGTATGCAAATTAGCTAGATACGACGTTTACGTTAGGCTTTTCCCGGCGTAAAGTTGCCCCTGGGTCTATGAGGTGCAGCCAATGTTAAGTATGGCCGTCATTCCCGCGTCGAAAATTTAAAAATTACGTCGTTTGCGTAAGTCGTCCGTGAATGGGGCTGGACGTCATTTACGTTCACATCGAAACCAATTACGTCCTTGCGACGTCATTTGGAGCAATGCACACTGGGATATTTTATGGACGGCGCATGCGCAGTTCGTTCGGCGCGGGGACGCGCTTAATTTAAATGAAACACGCCCCCTACCCGCCGAATTTGAATTTCAGCCGGGTGATTTACGCTACGCCGCCGCAACTTTACAGGCAAGTGCTTTGTGAATAAAGCACTTGCCTGAAAAACTTGCGGCGGCGTAACGTAAATGAGATACGTTACGCCCGCACATTTTTGCGCCCATCTACGTGAATCTGGGCCTTAGTCTCTGCGGTAGAGAAAAAAAAACTGCAGAACACTGCCCCTACAAGGCAGCCCAACGTTCATTTTAGAACGCATAGCAGAAGAAGGGAGATGTAGAAAATGGCATCTTCTCCTCTGAACTTTTTCCTGGTGCTGAAAAGAAACCAGCAAGACCCTATCCTAACTAACTGATCAAAACCCAACCCGAAGTTCTGCACAAGCACCAAAATGTGGATCCGGGAGGATGAAAACATAACTTGGATAGGGGTAATAGTTCTTGTCCGAGTCTTCTTTAAAAGCAGCAGCAGGCATGAAAATATAGGCATGGGGCCTATCTATAAAACCGTGGATCCGGCAAAGAAATGATGTCTCCTCAGGAATTTGTGGAAGTAACAGAAAACACTTGATCCGTTTTCCCAGGACACTTGAGAACCACACGATCACTGTAAATGTATCGACCAGCAGGGCCGGCGCTAGCAATAGGCGGATCAGGCGGCTGCCTAGAGCGCCAGATTAGGCGGATCCCCAGCCATTCGCTGGGATTCAGATTATTAAAATCCCACCAGTACCAGCGGTTGCGCCTGTGAATACCGCCGAACCGCTCTATCCCCAGCCTGCAGTAGCGGCGCGGCGGCGGCGACCGTGAGAAGATGACTGAGGTCTAAGGGAAGAGAGCCGGATGAGAAGCAGCCGGCCGGAAGTGCCGCATGCAGCGCTGTATCCTGGCCTAGGCCAACAAGGCCCAGGCCTAGGGCAGCACTTTGCAGGGGGGCAGCAAAGAAAGAGTCCCCGCCGGCTTGCGCTACACTGTTAGTGTAGTGCCAGTCTTATGGGCAGGACTGGGCTGAGAGGCAAATTAGTCCATCTTAGTGCTCTCCATAAAATTATCAGATATTTGTGCTTAAAGTAGATTTTAGATCCATTTTGGATAGAGAAAAAGGGAGAGTTATAGCCCCTGTCAGTGTATCTTTTACCATCCCTGTCCCATTGCAGAGATTTCCCTTCACTTCCTGCCCCATAGCCAAACAGGAAGTGAGAGGAAATCTATGTAAATTAAGGGAATCCATTGCCCCCCCCCCCCCCCAGGCCCTCAGAACTAGTGTCCCCACTCAAAGGGCCAGATTCACAAAAGAGATACGATGGAGTATCTCAGATACACCATCGTATCTCGGATTTTTACTGGTCCTATCTATGCACCTGATTCATAGAATCAGATACGCATAGATAGGGCTGAGATCCGACAGTGTCACACTGTGTTACACTGTCGGATCTTTTTTTTTATTTAAAAATGGCGCCGGGGGCGTTCCCGCTGATTTACACTGAATAATATGTAAATCAGCGAGATACGCGAAATTCACGAACGTACGCGGACCCGACGCGGTGTTCTTACGTCGTTTCCGTAGCGCGGTACCCGTCGTATACTTACCCCTGCTAAAAGCAGGGGTAAGTATTGTTAAGTATGGCCGTCGTTCCCGCGTCGATTTTGAAATTCCCTACGTCGTTTGCGTACGCCGATTCACGAACACGCGCGTCGCAAGTCCCGCTCACGTCGCAACTACTGACGTCCTATTGACGTCAGTGGGAGCAATGCACGCCGGGAAATTCCCCGGACGACGCATGCGTATTTAAATCGGCGCGGGAGCGCGCCTGATTTAAATATGACACTCCCCTAGCCGCGGAATTTAAATTCCGCTGGGGGAGTTAGGATCCGCCGTCGCAAGTTTGGAGGTAAGTGTGTTGTGAATTTGACACTTTCCTCACAAACTTGCGAGGGCGGATCTTAAAACACATAGGTTACACGGATCTAAAGATCCGCTAACCTTTGTGAATCTGGCCCAAAATGTTTAGGACGGGTCTTAAACAGAAAGGGTGGGTCATATTTTAATGAGGGGGTGCACGAGTTTAATCAGGCCTAGGGCAGCACAAAACCTAAATACACCACTGGCCGCATGATCGGTGGAGGCGGATGATGAGCCCTGTGGCTGCATGTAGTGTAACTACGGCGGGCTTGCCGTGATATCCGCTCCCCCCTCCTCCTGGGCGCTTGGGGATCTGGTTTGAAAGGATAGGCAGGGGCAGCGCCACTCTCCTGGACCCGGAGTAAAGTAATCACCGCCGCTGGCTCAGGTATAGTGGAAGCACAGGCAGCGCTCCGTGCTGTAGCCTGCACCCAGTCACAAAAAAAGCAAACACTGACTCTGCTTTTTACTCTGCATGGACTCTGTTAAGTTAATAGTGCATTGCACTGTGTACACAGGGGGGAACTGATATGTGGGGGTTGGCTTAGGCAGACGTGCAGGGGGGTACTGTTGTGTGTGTGTGGGGGGGGGCAGACATGCAGAGGGGTACTGATATGTGTGAGGGGGGGGGGGGCAGACATGCAGGGGAGGTACTGATATGTGTGTGGGGGGCAGATGTGCAGGGAGGTACTGATATGTGTGTGGGGGGGGACTTACAGGGGGGGTACTGATATGTGTTTGGGGGGGCAGACGTGCAGGGGGGTACTGATATGTGTGGGGGGGCAGATGTGCAGGGGGTACTGAATGTGCGTGTGGAGGGGGGGCGTGCAGGGGGGTACTGATATGTGTTTGGGGGGGCAGACATGCAGGGGGGTACTGATATGTGTGGGGGGGGGCAGATGTGCAGGGGGGTACTGAATGTGTGTGGGGGGGGGGCAGATGTGCAGGGGGGTACAGAGGGGAACCGATGTGTGTGTGTGTGTAGGAGGGACAGGCGTGCAGGGGGTACAAAGGGGGGGAACAGATATGTGTGTAGGGGGGACAGGTGTGCAGGGGGGAACAGGGGTGTTTGTGTGTGGGGGGGGGGACAGATGTGCAAGGGGGTTACAGAGGGGTAGCAGATGTGTGTGGGGGACAGATGTACAGGGGGAGGGGGTGTGTGCAGAGGGGAACAGGCCTGCAGAGTGATACAGTGATGGGGTGAGAAGGTCCAGAGGCACAGGTGCAAACCTGTGGACCACTGCTGAAGAAATAGGTGCCGCAATTTTTTTTAGTGAGGGGTCAATGTGTATGTGTGTGAGGGGGGGGGGGCGGCAAAATTAGGTTTCGCCTAGGGTGTCAAAAATCCTTGCACCAGCCCTGTCAACCAGGGCTCCATCCTCTCAAACAGCTTTCGAGACGATTGCCAACACACAGAAATGCATATTCCGTCTCACGATCCTTGACTGGGACATTTAGGTATTCCCATATAGCATCTCTGTACCACTTCTTTCTCTCCTGGTCAATTTCAAAAAGAAGGGCTGGGGGCACATAAGGGTACTCCCAGCCATAATCAGTAGCCACCCCCCGTATGACGATACGCTGCAGACAAGCCAGCCTAGGCAGGACGCGGGGGTCTCCGAGTCCATGCAACACAATAGCGTCAGGTGCAGTGGCGGCTGGTGCTCCATTATTTTGGGGGGGGCGCAAACAAAGCCCCAACCAACCCCATACCCCCCCCCCCAGTCACTCGCCCACAATAGGTCCTACAGATAGATAGATTTACAGACAGATAAATAGAAAGACAGACATTGTGTGGAAATAGAGACAGATGGATAAATATACAGACAATGGGTAGGAGGGGGAGACAGACAGATAGAAATTGGGTGGGAGGGGGAGAATGATAGATAGATAGATAGATAGATAGATAGATAGATAGATAGATAGATAGATAGATAGATAGATAGATAGATAGATAGATAGATAGATAGATAGATAAACATATAGATAGATAGATAGATAGTGTGAAGCATGTAATTCTCCCTGCTTGTTTTAGAGATATTGTGTGTGTTAGAGGTAAAAAGGGTTCATGTGTTACAGGCTGATTGATATGTTAATGACCCTTCCTCAGCCAGCTCCCTAGTTCAAATGGTAATTGATTTATTGTGTGTGGGAAGGAGACCGGCCTTACTGTTTACAA